>NC_134895.1:39668815-39678815 GCF_041734735.1 Babylonia areolata | reverse complement strand
ATGTCTATGGTTGTGTGTGTGTGTGTGTGTGTGTGTGTGTGTGTGTGTGTGTGTCGGTGTCGGTGTGTGTGTGTGTGTCGGTGTGTGTGAATATGTCTGTGTGTGTGTGTGTGACTATCTGTGTTTGTGTGTGAAGGATCTGGGAGTGGGTGTTTGCTTGCATGCATGCGTGTGTGTATTATTGTATTTTAGCGCCGGTGTGTACACATGTGTGGATGCGTGCATGCGTGTGTTTGTATACGTGAGCGTGCATGTGTGTATGGTATGGGTATGTGTGTGTCTGCGCGCACGCGTGCACTAACGAGCGCGCTTGACAAGAAAATATCATTTTGCAAGGTAGTGAGGAAACGCTTTGAAAGAGAAGATGTCCAAAGACGTGTTAGACACATACAATATATATATTCAGTACAGATGACATAAAAATTAATGACAAATACCTTGATGACGGAAATGCCACACACTGATTAACAGCGAACACAATGCTCTCTGAAAAAACGCAGAACCAGGAGCCACTTGCATTGCTCGAACGGAAGAGCTTAGTATGGTCGTATATATATATATATATATATATATATATATATATATATATATATATATATATATATATATATATATATATATATATATATATATGATAGTCAGTCGTGTCCGACAATGACCATCAGAACAGTAGAGGAGGCAACTGCTGTTCCGACTATTTGGGCTAGAATTTGATTATAGTGGAGAGTGTCTTGTCCAAGTACATCCCCACTCTCTCGGCCAAGAGGGTTTTAGGACAGTCGGCGTTGGGATGATTCCCAAAGGCCAGCTAGCCCACAAGGCTGCAGCACTAAGAGCCAGTGCAATTTTGCCTCCTAGTTTGAGAGTCACAGTCCTTCACAAAAGACTAAGCTGTAAATGGTTCCCCATTGACTGGAGAAACCATTGATAATACAGCTCTCACTTTGCTGTTGGCCCAAATTATGTCAATCTGTGATATAAGCCGAGTGTTGGGCGTATGTCGTAACCCGCTACGAACTGTGTGGAGCATAAAACTGACCACAGGAGACTTCATCGCCTGAGCAACGCGTTGGGTTCGAACGACAACACATCAACGTTCCAGTGTGACTGTGGGCGACACACTTTCCTGTCGAGTCAGGCGTCAGAAGCTCACAGTCTAAAACAGTGTTCTCAACTGTGGCACCATCCAAACACATCAATGTACTTGATTTCACGGCAATATTTAATCCGTAACGATCGTATTGCTTCGCGAGTACTAAACAGGTTAAGCTTCTTCTTTTTTCTTTTCTTTAACATTGGAATTTAACAACTATAATATTGCTTCGCGAGTACTACACATGTTAAGCTTTTTTTTTCTTTTTTTCTTTTTTTTTGAACGTTGGGATTTCACAGCCGATAATTTTTAATACCAGACTGTTATTATTATCATGCAAGATGCAAACAGACCAAAAGAATACGTGAGGGAAATGGCAGAAAAATTATTCGCGGAGACTGCATATGGCTCTTGTTTCGGAGAGCGGCTGGGAATGGTCCATATCGGAAATAATTAATACCTTTGGATTGTGTGTGGCTGTTTGCATGTCAGCAGTTATCTCTGTATTTCTGGCGAGGTTTGAGACATTAAATTTCAATCATCTAGTTTTCATTTTGGTGTGCTAACTCCACCATTAGAGTCATTACAGGGCTAACTCCACCATTAGAGTCATTTCAGGGCTAACTCCACCACTGGAGTCATTTAAGGGCTAACTCCACCACTGGAGTCATTTCAGGACTAACTCCACCACTGCAGTCATTTCAGGGCTAACTCCGCCATTGGAGTCATTACAGGGCTAACTCCACCACTGGAGTCATTTCAGGGCTAACTCCACCACTGGAGTCATTACAGGGCTAACTCCGCCATTGGAGTCATTTCAGGGCTAACTCCGCCATTGGAGTCATTTCAGGGCTAACTCCACCACTGGAGTTTTTTCAGGGCTAACTCCGCCATTAGAGTCATTTGAGGGCTACCACCGGTATTGGAGTCATTTCAGGGCTAACCCCACCAGTGGAGTCATTTCAGGCCTAACTCGGTTATTGGAGTAATTGCAGGGCTAACTCCACCAGTGGAGTCCTTTCAGAGGTAACTCAACCAGTGGAGTCATTACAGGGCTAACTCCGCCATTGGAGTCATTACAGGGCTAACTCCGCCATTGGAGTCATTTCAGGGCTAACTCCGCCATTGGAGTCATTTCAGGGCTAACTCCGCCATTGGAGTCATTTCAGGGCTAACTCCACCATCGGAGTCATTTCAGGGCTAACTCCACCACTGGAGTCATTTCAGGGCCAACTCCGCCATTGGAGTCATTTCAGGGCTAACTCCGCCAGTGGAGTCATTTCAGGGCTAACTCCACCACTGGAGTCATTTCAGGGCTAACTCCACCACTGCAGTCATTTCAGGGCTAACTCCACCACTGGAGTCATTTCAGGGCTAACTCCACCACTGGAGTCATTTCAGGGCTAACTCCACCACTGGAGTCATTTCAGGGCTAACTCCGCCACTGGAGTCATTTCAGGGCTAACTCCGCCAGTGGAGTCATTTCAGGGCTAACTCCGCCAGTGGATTCATTACAGGGCTAACACCACCACTGCAGTCATTACAGGGCTAACTCCACCACTGCAGTCATTTCAGGGCTAACTCCACCACTGCAGTCATTACAGGGCTAACTCCACCACTGGAGTCATTACAGGGCTAACTCCACCACTGGAGTCATTTCAGGGGTAACTCCACCAGTGCAGTCATTTCAGGGCTAACTCCCCCATTGGAGTCATTTCAGGGCTAACTCCCCCATTAAAGTCATTTCAGGGCTGACTCCGTTATTGAAGCCATTTCAGGGCCTCCCCAAAAATGTATCTCCATGGCGTTAACTTGGGAGGAGGAGTGGGGGGGGGGGGGGGGGGGGGGGGGGGGGGGGGGGGGGGGGGGGGGGGGGGGGGGGGGGGGGGGGCGTTAGGTGTTGCCGGGTCATTCACTCTGGAGTAATTGCAGATCATCCTTCACCAGAGCTGCCTGAAGGCGGCATGGCAGAATCGTGTTGCGTGCTGGTCTTCCTGATCCCGTCCAGTCAGTGAAACACCAGTGATCAGTCAGGCAGGGAGGGAGGGAGAGTTCGAGGCCCCAGTTTCAGCACGGCACGCTGTTGTGTGTCCGGCATTGGGGAAGGCTCTTGCACTCCGATTGCCCTCACTCCGGCAAGCACCTGTACCGGAGTGGCGGAGTACCGGACTATGGTTGGGGAAGGTAAAAAAAAACAAAAAACAAACAAACAAAAAAAACCCCACTGAGATATATGTTTACATGTATTTCCATAGTATAAAACGGATGGAAGGGGGGGAGATAATCGGGTACCACTCTCCCCCGCCTTCCTGTGCCGAGCCCTAGGCACTTGGGGTGTGAATTATCTGCACGGGTGAGAGTAAAGGGCTACAACGTTTTGAAAAAAAAAAAATCTGTTTGTTTGTATGTTTGTTGTTTATTCATTTATTTCCTTGTTTGTTTGTTTATTTATTTATTTATTTAATATTCATTTATTTTGATATTTATCTATTAATCTATTAACTAATTCAATTATTTATTTTAATATTCAACAAATAACGAATCAGTGTAATGGAGTTAATTTGAAAGAGGGTTGGGGTCATTCAAGGGGATCACACTGGCAGTGCGGACCTCACAACAGAAAAGCTACAGACTCACTCACACTGCACAAAACGTCCTTTTTAAGCGTTCTATGTCATTGCACCTATTGGTTGCATTTCCATGGTTTGTTTTATCGTTTCATACGTGCACAAAAAATGGCCGGTAAAATGGGTTCCAGAATTTTAGGACGCTAAAAATAGGACTTAACCCACTTTCTTTCCAGCACTGGCACAGCACTACGATTTCATCTCCAAAATCAATCACTATTTATAAATGTCATTTCCATTTATGTTACCACTGTTTCACTGATTTAATGACGAAATTGTATTTTGAATCAATTGTGCAGATTTTTAAACTGACCCATAATACTTGAATCATCTCTCTCTCTCTCTCTCTCTCTCTCTCTCTCTTTCATCCTCCACACCCATCCTTTCTCTCTCTCTCTCTCTCTCTCCCCTCTCTCTACGAAATCGGGTCGGCGGCCTCGATTTACATATTAAATTCAATACAATCCTCAGCAGCAGACCTTGAAGAGTGTACGTATGCACATCGATAGATATCTTTTTTTTTTTTTTTTTTTTGTATTCCTTATGAAGTGCAGAAGAATGTGGTGAAAAGCGTGGAAGCGTGCAGGGAAAGGAGTGAGGGAAGGAAGTGTGTTCTCCACTTTGTGATACGGGCATCAGGCCCAACACTCAGCTTATATCACAGATTGACATAAGTTTACAGTTGGGCCAACAGCAAAGTGAGAGCTGTATTATCAACGGTTTCTCAGTTGCAATGGAAAATCATTTACAGCTTCGTCTTTTGTGAGGGATTATGACTCTCAAACTAGGCAGCAAGATTGCTGTGGCTCTTATTGCTACAGCCTTGGGGGCTGTCTGGCCTTTGGGAACCATCCCAACACCGAGTACCCTAAAACCCTCTTGGCGGAGAAAGTGGGGTAGTAACTTGGGCAAGACTGACACTCTCCACAATTATCAAATTCTAGCCTAAATAGTCAGGACAGCAGTTGCCTCCCCTGTTGTTCTGATGGTCATAGTCGGACATTGACGACTGACTATCATACAAAAGATAGGAGCATGTTGCTTTCGTCATTAACCCATCTGATATTTGAGTCTTTCCAGCACGGGCAGACAGTGAGTAACACGACATGATGATGGCCTGCATGATCTGGCTGGATCTGCACGGCACTGTCTGTTTCTGCAGCCCCACGGTACAGTCGTCTCCCTTGATGCCATACACTTGTCTACAAGTGAGCTGATGGTCTAAGATAAAACAATAATGGGGTGGTGGACAATAAGACTGGAGAGAGAGAGAGAGAGAGAAGGGGTGGGGGGGGGGGGAGGAATTTCGGGAAAAGAGGGACAGACAGAGACATGGAGGGACTGAAGAGAAAGGGAGACAGACACACTGATAGACAAACAGGAAGAGACAGAGGCAAACAGAAGAGAAACATGATAGACTTGCAGAGTAAGACTTGCAGAGCACAGACTTGTGACTTGTGCCAGTGAGATTGTTCGTGAGTGGTTGTGTTTGCTGTGTCACGTAGGCAGCCACATTATGTGTTTGTTTGACTGGTTGCTTACTTGCTTTTTGTGGTGGGGTGGGGTTGGGGGTTGGGGTGGGGCTGAGGTCTGTGTATGCTGGGTTTGTTCGTGCTTAGATAAACTGATGAACACTGATATTGATGATCTTTCAGTTCGCGTGCATAGTTGGTCTTTTGCATGTGTATACACTTGCGTTTGATCGGGTTTAAATAACCTAATGAATACTGATATGGATGATCTTCCGCATGCATATTTGTTTTTTGTTGTTTTTTTTTTGCATGAGTTTACTATTTAGTTTGTTCGGGTTTAAATAACCTGATGAACACTGATATGGACGATCTTTCGACTTGCATATTTGGTCTTTTGCATGTGTATACACTAGAATATGATTAAGGTCACTGCGAACAGGTCTGTATGACAAGTGACGCTGAAATCGGGATTAAAAAAAAAAAAGAAAAAAAAAAAGAAGAGAACTCTCCACTTTGAAAATTATTCAGCTGAATATGTAAGCCTGAAACAGCCTCTTGACAGCGGTACAACGTTACCGGCCGGTGAAAGATGAAACAATTCAAATACGACGAAAGAAAACAGTGGCAACATGCTTTCTGTTGTCACTGAGTAACATACAAACCTGGTTTTATTTATGTAAAACGAAAACACTGACCCGGTCACTTGGGCGTCATACCTTGTGGCCTTGCTCCGCTCCAAAGAAAGAAGGGGACACAGAGAGACAGACGAGAAAAACAAGTCTAAAAAATATTTAAAAAAAACAAAAACAAAAAAAAACCCACCACCACCAACAACAAGATATGTCTATGTGAAAAGACTTTAAGTCCAAGAAAGGTGAGAAATAAGAGAGAGAGAGAGGGGAGAGAGGGAGAGAGAGAGAGAGAGAAGAGAGAGAGAGAGAGAGTGGGGGGAGAGAGAGAGAGAGTGGGGATACAGAAGCAAAGAGAAAGACAGGTAGACAAGAATAGACATGAAGACATACAAAGAAAGAAAGAAAAAAAGAAAAAAAGAAAGAAAAACTCGGAAAGAATGAAAGAAAGAGATAAATCAGGAATGAATAAAAGACAGGGATAAAGAAACAAATAAATGAATTAAAGACAGGGAGGGAGAAAGAAAGAAAAAAAGAAACAAAGAAACAAAGAAAGAAAGAAAGGAAAGCAAGAAAACCAAACTGCTACCAAACAAAGAAGAAAAAAAACTCTTCAATATTGCATAACTGTTCAACATCTGAAAGTCAAACCAACGGCAGCTGTCACAGAAGAAAGACATTCCGTGACATTACATTAAAAAGACAAAAAAACAAAACAATAATTCTGGAAAAGCACACAACGAGGCTACAAAAAAACTCAAGAGACAATCCTATCAGAGATGCCATGTATTATTCAGCAGTGTTCCCTGTCGGGGGGGATAGGAAGTGGGGTGGGGGACGGAGTAGAGGGAGGTTGGGGGGTGGGGTGGGGGGTAGCGGGAGAGAAGACTGGCGGATTGAAGTCGGGGGGGATGAGGGCGTGGGGGGGGTGTGGGGGGGGGGGGGGGTGAGGGGATGTCGGGGGGAGGAGGAGGAGGGGGGGGGGAGTTGGCGTGTACACATACAGACACAGAGAGATAGGGACAGATACGAAACAACAACAAAAGTATATTCTTACATTCATACATACATACATACATTCATACATACATACATATATATATATATATATATATATATATATATATATATGCATATATATATATATATATATATATATATATATATATATATATATATACATAACTTAATTATTCATCCCTCGACTGCCAAGAAAGAAAGAAAAAGTAAAAAGAGGTGTTATAAGTCATAAAGCACAATCCAGAACAATCAGCCAAAAACTCAGCGAGAAAATGGTCTGGAGATATATCATTCTAGATACCACCCTCTCTCATTCCCAGTTTGTTTGTCTGTCCAGTCTGTCTGTCTAGTCTGTCTGTCTGTCTCTCTCTGTCTGTCTGTCTGTCTGTCACTCTCTCTCTCACCCAGGTCGCCCTCCACCTCCAACCCCACCCCCTACCCCATTGATGTTGTGTCTTAGACCACTGGCTCTCTTCAGGCAAAAGGGATTTGCATCAGGGGAGTGCACTATTAAAAAATAAAATGTTATAACACGCATTTTCTTGGAAAATAGAAATATTCCAATGACAATATACAGCGGGTTGACGTTAATATGGGCATGGGATGAGTGTGTAAACAAAAAAAAAAAAAGGCTTGTCCATCCTAAAATGACCCTAAGGGGTGTGTCCGGGCAGATAAGACTTCAGTGCAGTCTGCCAACACGACTAGGACCGCTTGTGGTCAGTCATTCACAGAAGCTACGCACGCAGACTGTGCCAGAACGGTTGAGACGTTTATATAATTATTATCTCAGTGCCAGTCAATACAGTGTCCAGCGGGAGAGACTGAGGGAGGGACAGTGCAGTGAAGTGAATGAGTGAGAGATATGGGGGAGAAATAGAGATAGATAGATAGATAGATAGATAGAGAGAGAGAGAGAGAGAGAGAGAGAGAGAGAGAGAATCAAAGAATCAAAGAGAACACACACACACACACACACACACACACACACACACACACACACACACACAGAAAGAGAGAGAGAGAGAGAGGGAAACAAAGACTGAGAGACAGAGAGAGACATAGACAGTCCCAACGCAGTGGTCAATGCGGCATCTGTAACACTTGGCGCACTGAAAAAGAACCCATGGCAACGAGAGGGTTGTCCTCTGCTGGCAAAATGCTGTAGAAGAAACTCTTGATAGGGTGTTGTATATCGATTTTACGTCTGTTTACTAAGAGTGATATTAGACCCCCCCCAAAAAAAAAATTTGTGTTGTGTGGTGGTGGGTGAGGGGGTTAGGGGGTTAGGGGCGGGGGTGAGGAGGTGATGGGGGTGGGCAGTCGGACGGGCAAGGCGGGGTATCTCTGATAGGTACACACATATATTTATATCTATATATATATATATATATATATATGTGATAGTCAGTTGTGTCCGACTATGACCATCAGGACAGCAGAGGACGCAGCTGCTATTCCGACTATTTGGACTAGAATTTGATTATAGTGGAGAGTGTCTTGCCCAAGTACATCTCCACTCTCTCGGCTAAGAGGGTTTTAGGACAGTCGGCGTTGGGATGGTTCCCAAAGGCCCACTAGCCCACAAGGCTGCAGCACTAAGAGCCAGTGCAATTTTACCTCCTAGTTTGAGAGTCATAGTCCTTCACAAAAGACTAAGCTGTAAATGGTTTCCCATTGACTGGAGAAACCATTGATAATACACTGCATGTCGTTTCTCTTATTTCGTATCCCCCCTCTCCCCCTCCCTCCCCCCCCCCCCCCCCCCCCCCCCCCCCCCCCGACCCCCCCTCCCCCATTCCGCTCATGATATTATGACAGAGGGAGCTATGGCGCAGCATATTGATTTCACAAACCTCAACCCACAGAGGCGCACATGTGCGCTTTCTGACCATTGTGAACTGGCTGTTGTTTTCATTATTTTTTCTCTCTGTTTCCGATTGTCTGTCTGTGTGCCTCTCTATCTATCTGTCTATCTCTCTCTTTTTTTCTTTCTTTCTTTCTTTCTCTTTCTTTCTATCTCTATTTCTTTTCTTTTTTTCTCCCTCTTTCCCTTTCGCCCCCCCCTCTCTCTCTCTCTCTCTCCCTGTCTCTATCTGTCTGTCTATCTGTATCCATGTGTGCATTTGTGTTTGTGTGTGTGTGTGTGTGAGTGTGTGTGTGTGTGTGTGTGTGTGTGTGTGTGTGTGTGTGTGTGTGTGTGTGTGTGTGTGTGTGAACGAGTGATAGATGGTCGATCCTATACTAAACATGGCGAACACCAGAACACCCCCTACACCCAGAACCACACACACACACACACACACACACACACACACACACACACACACACACACACGCACACACACACACACACGTATTCACAGGCAGGCAGACAGACAGACAGACAGACAGACACATACACACACACACACACAGACTCACTCACTGCTGATGGAATCATGGCTATGTATACACATAATAGGAAGACAACCACACACCTCTCTCGCCCCCCCCCCTCCCCGCCCCACCACCCTCTGCCTCCTCTCCGCCAGTCAATGAAGACCCTACCAGCCAGCCTTAAAAAAGATGACTTGTTTACAAGCAGAGAAACAGGAACCTCCGCCAGAATAAACAGTGGGGTTGTAGGGCGAACATAGCCATCTTTCACTGTAGGTTGGGACACTGTTGTGGTGGGAAATAGGAGGAGGAGGAAGAAGAAGATGACGAGGAGGATGAGGGAGAAGAGGAGGAGGAGGGGGAGGATGAGAAGAAAGAGAAGAGATGTCGAGAAGGATGAAGAAGAGGAGGAGAATGACAAGGACGAGGAGTAGAAAGAGGAAGAGGAGGGAGGAAGAAGGGGGAATTGGAGGAGGAGGAGGAGGGGAGGAGGAGAATGACAAGGACGAGGAAGAGGTAGAGGAGAAGGAGAAGAAGGAGGAAGAGGAGGAGGGGGGGGGTCAAAGAGAAATTGGAGTTTGAGGAGAAGGATGAAGAGGAGGAGGAGAATGATAAGGACGAGGAAGAGGTAGAGGAGAAGAAGAAGAAGGAGGAGGAGGAGGGGGACAAAGGAGTTTGAGGAGGAGAAGGATGAAGAAGAGGAGGAGAATGACAAGGATGAGGAGGAGAAAGAGGAAGAGGAGGGAGAAAGAAAAATTGGAGTTTGAGGAGGAGAAGGAT
>NC_134895.1:39658815-39663815 GCF_041734735.1 Babylonia areolata | reverse complement strand
TGGAAACTGATGCCAGATGAAAAAGTCTTATATAGCGGGATGGATGTTATTATGGGACGACGAGGGAAGAAGAGGGGAGCGAGACAGAGAGAGAGAGTGGGGTGGGGGGGGGGGGTGAGGGAGGGGAGAGATTGAGAGAGAGAGAGACAGAGACAGAGGGGGAGAAGAAAGGGGAAGAGGGAACGAGACAGAAAAAGCCGGGAGACAAGGGCCGCCGCGGGGACATTGTAGAGAAGACAGTGAGTGAGAGGTGGGGATGGGTGGGGGGGGAGGGGGTGTTGGGGGCGGAGAGGAGAGACAGAGAGAGAGAGGGGGGGGGGGGGAAGGGACAGATTGAGAGAGAGAGACAGAGACAGAGGCGGAGAAAGAGGAAGAGGGAGCGAGACAGAAAAAAGCCGGGAGACAAGGGCCGCCGCGGGGACATTGTAGATAAGACAGTGAGTGAGAGGTGGGGGATGGGGTGAGGGGGGGAGGGGGTGTTGGGGGCGGAGAGGAGAGACAGAGAGAGAGAGAGAGAGAGAGAGAGAGAGAGAGAGGGAAGGGACAGATTGAGAGAGAGAGACAGAGACAGAGGCGGAGAAAGAGGAAGAGGGAGCGAGACAGAAAAAGCCGGGAGACAAGGGCCGCCGCGGGGACATTGTAGAGAAGACAGTGAGTGAGAGGTGGGGGACGGGTTGGGGGGGGAGGGGGTGTTGGGGGCGGAGAGGAGAGACACAGAGAGAGAGAGGGGGGGGGCGGGGAAGGGACAGACTGAGAGACAGACAGACAGAGACAGAGGGGGAGAAGAAAGGGAAAGAGGGAGCGAGACAGAAAAAGCCGGGAGACAAGGGCCGCCGTGGGGACATTGTAGAGTTTCAGTTTCAGTGAAGACAGTGAGTGAGAGGTGGGGATGGGGGGGAGGGGGTGCTGGGGGCGGAGAGGAGAGACAGAGAGAGAGAGAGGGGGGACGGGGAAGGGACAGATTGAGAGACAGACAGACGGGGAGAAGAAAGGGGAAGAGGGAGCGAGACTGAAAAACAGCGGGAGAGACTGAGGGAGGGACAGTGCAGTGAAGTGAATGAGTGAGAGATAGATAGATAGATAGAGAGACAGAGAGAGATAGAGATAGAGAGAGAGAGAGAGAGAGAGAGAGAGAGAGATTCAAAGAATCAAAGAGAGACAGACAGACACACACGCACACGCACACACACACACACACACACACGCACACACTTTCACTTACTCGTATGCGTACACAGTAATCCCCCCCCCCTCCTCCCACTCGATTTTTTTCCTTCCCTCGTCTAATATCACTTACAGTGAAAAGACGTTAAACTAAAGAACGAACCAACAGGGAGCGACAGAGACAGAGACAGAGACACAAAGACAGAAAATAAAGACCGAGAGAGGCAGAGAGAGAGAGACATAATAAAGACAGTCCCAACGCACTGGTTAAAGCATCTATACTACAGACACTCAGACTGACAGGCTAAACCCCTGTTGATCCCAAACTTTCCCGACAACTGTTCGGCTTTTTTTTTTCTTTTTTCTTTTTTTTTCTTTCTTTTTTTTTACAGTGCGAGAGATAACATAGAGAAAAAAAAAATCTCACCCCCTTCCTCCCCTCTCCAGGCCTTCTGCCCATGTCAAAGTAAAGGGGGGGGGGGTAACAGAACAGAAGAGAGACAGAGAGAGAGACAGAGAGAGAGAGAGAGAGAGAGAAGTAGACAAAGGGACAGAGAGACAGAGAGAAAGAGAACGTACAATGAAAGTCTCAATCTCTGTCTGCCATCTGTCTGTCTGCCTTGATCGGTCTCTTTCACCTCCTCTCTCTGTCTCTCTGTCTGTCTGTCTGTCTGTTTGTCTTTACCTCTCTCCTCCTTTCTCCCTCAACCTTCTCTCTCTCTCTCTCTGCCTGTCTGTCTTTTTGTCTGTCTGTCTCTCGCTCAGAATCTCTCTCTCTCTCTCTCCTCTCTCTCTCTCTCTCATTATCTGCCCATCGCTCTGTCTGTCTGTCTCTGTTTCTCTGTCAGTCTCTCACTCCCTCTCTCTTTCCTCCCCTTATCACTCTGTCTCTCGCTCAGAATCTTTCTCTCTCTCTCTCCTCTCTCTCTCTCTCATTATCTGTCTGTCTCCCTCTGTCAGTCTCTCACTCACTCACTCCCTCTCTCCTCCCCTTATCACTCTGTCTCTGTCTGTCTCTCGATCAGAATCTCTCTCTTTGTCTCTCTCATTATCTGTCTGTCTCTGTCTCCCTCTGTCAGTCTCTCACTCACCTCACTCCCTCTCTCTATCCTCCCCTTATCACTCTGTCTCTGTCTGTCTCTCGCTCAGAATCTCTCTCTCTCATTATCTGTCTGTCTGTCTGTCTATATGTCTGTCTCTCTCTCTGTCAGTCTCTTACTCACTCCCTCTCTCTCTCCTCCCATTATCACTCTGTCTCTGTCACTCGCTCAGAATCTCTCTCTTTCATTATCTGTCTGTCTATATGTCTGTCTCTCTCTGTCAGTCTCTCACTCACTCACTCCCTCTCTCTCTCCTCCCCTTATCACTCTGTCTCTGTCTGTCTCTCGCTCAGAATCTCTCTCTCTCTCTCATTATCTGTCTGTCTGTCTCCCTCTGTCAGTCTCTCACTCACTCCCTCTCCCTCTCTCTCTCCCCCCCTTATCACTCTGTCTCTGTCTGTCTCCCTCTCCCTCTTTGTCTCTGTCTGTCTCCCTGCGGCTCCCTCTTTGTCTCTCTCTGTCAATGTCTCCCTCTCCCTCTTTGTCTCTCTGTCTCCCTCTCCCTCTTTGTCTCTCTCTGTCTCTGTCTCCCTCTTTGTCTCTCTCTGTCAATGTCTCCCTCTCCCTCTTTGTCTCTCTGTCTCCCTCTCCCTCTTTGTCTCTCTCTCTGTCTCCCTCTCCCTCTTTGTCTCTCTCTGTCTCTGTCTCCCTCTCCCTCTTTGTCTCTCTCTGTCTCCCTCTCCCTCTTTGTCTCTCTCTGTCTCTGTCTCCCTCTCCCTCTTTGTCTCTCTCTGTCTCTGTCTCCCTCTCCCTCTTTGTCTCTCTCTGTCTCTGTCTCCCTCTCCCTCTTTGTCTCTCTCTGTCTCTGTCTCCCTCTCCCTCTTTGTCTCTCTCTGTCTCCCTCTCCCTCTTTGTCTCTCTCTCTCTGTCTCCCTCTCCCTCTTTGTCTCTCTCTGTCAATGTCTCCCTCTCCCTCTTTGTCTCTCTCTGTCTCTGTCTCCCTCTCCCTCTTTGTCTCTCTCTGTCTCCCTCTCCCTCTTTGTCTCTCTCTGTCTCTGTCTCCCTCTCCCTCTTTGTCTCTCTCTGTCTCCCTCTCCCTCTTTGTCTCTCTCTGTCTCCCTCTCCCTCTTTGTCTCTCTCTGTCTCTGTCTCCCTCTCCCTCTTTGTCTCTCTCTCTCTCTGTATCTCTCTCCCTCCTCTCTCGCCTTGCCTTCTGTCTGTCTGTCTGTCTGTCTGTCTCTCTCAGTGAAACAACCCACCCCCCACCCCCCAGTATAAATCGCTCCTGTCAATCTTGTCCCACCCTAACAAATTACTTCCTGCATGATCTCTACTGCAGCTGTGGCTGGTCCCCCTCGCCCCCCCCCCCCCACACACCACCACCACCCTGCCCCACCTCACCCCCCACACTCCCTCCCTCGCCCCGGACCCCCCCCTCCCCTCCCATCACAAACCCATCACCCATTCCCCATCCCACCCCTCCCGAAAGGTCACTACCCCCCCACACCCACACACTGTGTGAGAGCAACAACTGGAGTATATAAGTCTTATCGGTCAGTGGATGTTGTTCTTGTCATCAGACAGGGCGGTTGGAAGAAGATACACACACTGGTGGTGTGAAATGACTGAAAAAGAAGACAGCGATATGTTGTGTGTGTGTGTGTGGGGAGGGGGGGGGGGATGAGGGTCGGGGGGGGGGGGGGCGATAGGGGGGGGGGGATGGGTAGGGGTTCAGTACAGGAGGTATGGAAATGTAATGGATGAGGGAAGAGGAAGAAGGGGGGGGGGTACGGTAGGAGGAAGGTGGGGCCGGGGAAAGGACTGCTTTGTGCGGGTGTTTTTTTAATTTTTATTTATTTATGTACGCTCATAGTTGAGTTCATCAAGTTTTTGCGCCTTATACATATTAGTAGTAGCAGTAGTAGTAGTAGTAGTAGTTCTTTTTTTTTATGTATTTATCTATTATTTATTCACCTTTCTCTCTCTCTCAAGGCCTGACTAAGCGCGTTGGGTTACGCTGCTGGTCAGGCATCTGCTTGGCAGATGTGGTGTAGCGTATATGGATTTGTCCGAACGCAGTGACGCCTCCTTGAACTACTGAAACTGAAACTGAAACTGAAACTGTGCGGGTGGTACAGGTGAGTCACGTCAGTCAACATGATCTTTACTGAGGGGCAAAGGAGAAAGCCAAGACATATTTCTTGTGCAGTCTTCCCCTCAGGAAAAAAAAAAGCAGAAAAAAATAAAGAAAAAAATAAGTATGGAGGGGAGTGGGGGTGGGGGATAACCATAAACATAGAGAGAGGGGGGGACAGAGAGAGAGAGAGAGAGAGAGAGAGAGAGAGAGAGAGACAGAGAGCGATATAGAGGGACTAAGAGAGAGAGAGAGAGAGGGAGACACAGATAGGAGAAACTCATTGAGAGAGAGAGAGACAGAGACACAGAGAGAGAGAGAGACTGAGAGCGATACAGAGGGACTAAGAGAGAGAGAGAGATAGGAGAGACTCATTGAGAGAGAGAGTGGGGGGGGGGGGGGGGAAGAGACGCTTTGACTCATTGACACTTTGATATTTTATTGTCATTACCTGCATAGGTGTATTGACAAGAGGGTGATAAGGGTTATTTCTTAAGTCACCACAAGCACAATACCACACACTCTGCTTAATCCATCAAAACAAAACAAAACAAACAAGCAAACAAACAAAAAATAAAGCAGCTTTCATTGAAATACAACACCTTTACAATACGGAAGCAAAAAAACAAAACAAACAAACATCATCAACAACAACAACAACA
>NC_134895.1:39646315-39653815 GCF_041734735.1 Babylonia areolata | reverse complement strand
TCCAGAACTTCTTAGAACTTTCCCCTCCACCTCCTCCCCCTCCTCATCCCCCATCCTTCCCCAACACCCCCCCCCCCCCCCCCCCCCAGCTCCCCTCTTCCCCTAACAGCCCCCCCCGTCCCCCCCCCCCCCCCCCCCACCCCCCCGCGCCCCCACCCGGCTTTCCCTCTTCTCTTCATCAATTCAATCAGTTCAGATAGTGTGCTTGCTCTGCAAGGGCCAAAGAAAATATTACGAGGCTGGAATTGGTCGCCCGTCCAGTGTGAGTGTGAAATGGAGCGCCCACTACACTGCTTGAGGTCACAGACAAATCCTGGAACATTTCCAAGAATTACATTATTCTGAAATGATGTTTTTACTTCTTTTTTCTTCTTCTTTTTTTGTGTGTGTTTTTTGTTTGTTTTTGTTTTGGTGAGTGTGTTTGTTTGATTGTCTACCTATTACAAGGCTATAAAAAAAAATCACCAAAAACACAGACACAGACACACAGAGTCAGAAACAGACACAGATGCGCCGCGCGCGCGCATGCACACACACAGACACACACAGACACATAGACACACACACAGACACACACACACACACACACACACACACACAGACACAGACACACACACACACACACACACACACACACACACACACACACACACACACTCACACGCTCACACGCATGCACGTACTCACAACGCGAGAAAAGAATTGTGAATACCTCCCTCCCCTCGCCCTCCCTCTCCCCGTCTCCCAATCCCCGGCACCACCTTCGGCCTCAAACGTCGCCTTGGGAATGATTTCGAAATATTACAAATATCCACTTGCTCATTTCTTTGTCTTCGTTTGTCTTTTGAGTGGACATTCTCCAGATCCTCTGATCTAGTCTTTAAAAAATGTAATTACGGAAGAACATTAGGGGGCAGTGTGTTTGTGAATCAGACTCAGATTCAGAATCATGTGTATGTACCTTCGCTGTTACTGTTTGGTACGGAAACATTTCCAAGGCAGAAGTTGCAGCCCTTAACAGAATCGTAAAAACTGCCACCAAGATTACCAGGGCTGATCTACCTTCTCTGGAAGACATATATTATAAGCGGCTACTCAAAAAAGCAAAATCAATCAGCCAGGACGAATCACATCCAGCTTTTGGGATTTTCGAGATACTCCCCTCTGGTCGACGGTACAGAAGTATAAGGACAAAAACCAATCGCTTCGCCAATAGCTTTTCCCCCAAAGCAGTCAATGCCCTGTCTCTCGAACAAATCCAGTGTGATAAATAGAATTGTGTAACCAACAACCATCTACCGAAAGATCTAGTCATCAGCCCCATCCACATGTGATTTGCAGCTTTTGTTCAAACGTGTGTGTGTGTGTGTGTGTGTGTGTGTGTTTGCATGTGTGAGTATGCGCACGTTTTTAAATTGATATGCACTTGTATGTATCCTAATTTCTACTGTATCTGTGTTTGTGTATGATTTTCGATTTATGTTCGTATCTTGTTGTGTACTACCCCCACCCCCCACCCCCAATATTCCTTGTGACCCCTGTACACTTGGTAATACAGACATATTCTATTATATTCTAATCTATTCTATTCTATATGTGTACGTATGATAGTCACTCGTGTCCTACGATGACTATCAAAACAACAGAGGAGGCTGCTGCTGTCCCAACTATCTGGGCTGGAACTCAAGTGGACTGTCGTGGAGAGGGTCTTGCCCAAGTTACATCATCTAATCCCCGCTCTCTCGGCCAATAGGGTTTAATAAGAACTGCCGGCGTTGGGATGGTTCCCAAAAGGCCAGCTAGCTGACAAGGCTGCAGTACTAAGAGCCAGTGCAATCTTGCCTCCTTGTTTGAGAGTCACAATCCTTCACAAAAGACTAAACTGTCAATGAAATCCCATTGCAATTTAGAAACCATTGATTATACAGCATTTGGTTTCGAAACCAAATGCTTGAGGAGACTACTACACATCTCCTACAAGGAGCACAAGACCAATGACTATGTGCGGAACCTGGTCAGCAACCTTGTTGGGCCCCAAGAACCACTGCTGGCGACTGTCAAACGACGGAAGATGGCATGGTTTGGTCATGTCATACGACATAACACCCTCTCCAAAACCATCCTGCAAGGGACTGTAGATGGAGGGCACAGACGGGGGCGGCAGAGAAAGAGCTGGTCCGACAACGTCAAGGAATGGACCAAAATGACGATGCCAGATCTCCTCACGACACCTGCCAACAGAACGGCGTGGCGAGCTATGACATCTTCCTCATGTCCCCCCAACGACCCCAGCGGTCAAGGGAATGAGTGAGTGAGCGAGATTATACATCTCTCCCTTTGTTTTGCTGTTGGCTCAACTGTAAGCTCATGTCAGTCTGAGATAGGGTCTGAGCGTTGGGCCATAAAGGATCACAGACACAAGAGAGGGTGAATAAAAACCAAATAAGCTGTGCATCAGTGAGATGTGGGAGTCGTATCGTACAGAAGTGAACTTTGGAAACATTGACAATGTGATGTATTCTGGTTCAGCTTGTAGAAAGGACAGCATATATACGTATATATATATATATATAGGGGGGGTAGAGGGTATGGGGGATGAGGGGGATATCGGTGGTTGAAGGGTGGGGGTTGTGGGAGTATGAGGGAAGTGGTGTGATGGAGGTTGTTGTTTTTTTCTTCTTGCATTGTGTGTGCATGTGTGTGTGTGTGTGTGTGTGTGTGTGTGTGTGTGTGTGTGTGTGTGTGTGTGGTGTGAGTGCGTGTGTGTGTGTGTGTGCAAACACAGCAAATTGCTATATATGCATAGCAAAAAAAAAAAAAAAAGATAAAAAGGAAAATCACAAGATTAATGTGATTTCCTGTCTGGGAAAGCCTCACGGATTTGAACGACTGAAGCAAACCAGACTGATGTACTGATGATGTGAAGCACATTTTGATTGCCACAGCCGGCTCTCCCGGCAAGGCAAGGATATTTTATATCCACATCTTTTCCTCGTTTCCTTATCTGTTTTCACTCATCTATCCTCTTTTTTTTTCTTCTTTTTTTTCTTCTGTTAATCTTTGTCAGCTCCGTGGAATCAATTGCCTGATCTATGCTCTTGCATGCTTTCTTTTTATTGATCAGGTTTCATTTTTTTCTGTCTGTTTGGGTGGGGCGCTCGCATATACGTACTCATGGCGCACGTGTGTGTGTGTGTGTGTATGTGTGTGTGTGTGTGTGTGTGTGTGTGTGTGTGTGTGTGTGTGTGTGTGTGTGTGTGTGTGTGTGTGTGTGTGTGTGTGTGTGTGTGTGTGTGTGTAGAATAAAGTGAAAGGCTGCAATATTATTGAATTTAAGTTGTCATCTCTATTTTACTATCTCTTGCTTTCTGTTTCTATCTTTGTGACTGTTTCTCTCTCTGTGTTTCTCTCCGAACCTCTCTCTCTCTCTCTCTCTCTCTCTCTCTCGCATGTGTGTGTGTGTGTGTGTGTGTGTGTGTGCGCGCGCGCGCGCGCGTGTGTGTGTGTGTGTGTGTGTGTGTTTGGTGTGCTTATGTGTGTAGTAGTTATGCATTCATGCATTTATTTATGCATTTATTCATGTATTAATGCATGATGTGTCGATTGATGCATTTACTTATGCATTTATGTATTTATTCATACATGTTGCATTTATGCATTTCTTTAAGCATTTATGCATTTATCCGTGCATTTATCTGTCTATTTATTCATCCATTTATGGATTTGATGCATTTTCTATGAATTTCGGAATTCATTTATGAATTTAGTCATGTATGAATACATTTGCATATGCATTTATCAATGCGTGTATTCATTCGTTGCTTGAGGATTCATTTGTTATTGCAAATATTTCCTTGCTTATTTATCAAGCCTGTTCACTGAGCTTGTCGAGAAGGAAATATTCGTTTTCAATGTTCCTTGACATGAACGTCCGAAAAGAGCGTAACACGGTTGATCCTTAACTCTCAGTTAATCTAGAGTGCAAAATTCCCTTGTGCTATAAACAAAGAAAAGATTATGCCTAAGAATAGCTGGGGATTCCCCCTATCATGTGCAGAAAATATGGCCTGCGCCTATCCTACCACCGAACATAAAGAGCAGTAGGTTCATTGACAACAGTCACATGATCTGGTCACCTTTCAGAGACATGGGTCCTCTTCTGCATAAATGCGAGTTTGGCAGTGAAAGGGTTAAATTCAACTTCTCGTTATTAGGCTGGAAAGGGATGGAACGCCAGATAATGTCATGATAACAAAATGAAATAAAATAAAATGGATGAAATAAAATAAAATAAATTAAAAAAAAGAAAGAAGTTTATGTTTGTGATGTCGTATTTGGAAAGAAATGTTTTGATTAAGATTAGATGCAAAATATTATCTCTTGTCAAGCCCGTTTCCTGCAAAGCATTTTCTGTGTTTCGATGACCTTGAAAAAAAAAGAAGAAGAAAAAATAGGTGGGAGAGGGGTGGGAGGAGGGGTGCTGGGATGTGTGTGTGGGGGGGGGGCGGATGGGGGTGTCAAGTGTTCATAGAACGAAAAATCAATTTCCTCTTCCTCTTTGCTATTCAGTCAGTCGTCAGTTTATGTGAGCGCGCATGTGCGACTGATAGCGTGCGCGTATGTTTGTGTGTGTGCGGTATGAGTGAGTGCGTGTGTCAGTGTGTGCATCCGTGTGTATGTGTGTGTTTGTTGTTTCTATTTTTACTTCAAACAACACCGAAACAAAAAGCTTATTTATTGTCAAGACGTGGCGCATCAGCACATTCATGAATTCATCAATACGCCCATCCCTGTATTTTATTTATTTATTTATTTATTTAATCAAGATTTTTACTTCTTTTTTTTTTTTTTTTCTTTTTTTTTGTCTGAAGTAGCGTTTGCCAGATGCAGAAGAATAGAAAACGCTTTTTCGAAAATATCATTTGTCTTCCCCTTTAAAAAAAAATTCTATCTTTTTCTCACTGCATTAAGGGAGTCGAGCTCTGGTTTATTTTGCGAGAAGCTGTGAAGTCTGGCAAATCTGTTAAATAGTAAGAGTTTGATCTCTCTCTCTCTCTCTCTCTCTCTCTCTCTCTCTCTCTCTCTCTCTCTCTCTCTCTCTCCTTTATTTTCTTTACTATTTCAGTTCGTTTATTATATATGTTGAGAAAGAAAAAGAGAAAAAAAACAACCAAAAAACACCTAGTATAACACTGACACACATAAACACAGACACTCTCACACACACACACACACACACACGTACGCACGCACATATGCACGCACGCACACCTCCACCCCCACCCCCACCCCCCCAAACCAGTACCCCCCCCCCCTCCTCTTCCTCACGCTCCCCCTCCCCCCCCCCCACACACACACGATAGAGTGATACAGTAAACTGAAATCCCTCCCTTCCCCCTCAAACTCCATCAGCAACTTACCCTCACCAATCCTCCTCCCATCTCTATCAGCCCCCACCTCCCTTCACCACTCATACAAGGGGGATAATACAAGGGAGGGGGTGAAGAGACGACACGGAAGAGGAGCAGGAGGAGGAGGAGGAGGAATACGGCAGTACAATAATTTGTTGTACAATAGTGCAGAATACCCAGATTCAAACACTCGACTGTTGGCCGCCATTCTTTCTCTGTCTCTGGACCTTGTAAGTGGAATGAACTTCCTCTTTTGCTTCGTAAGGTCTCCGCGCTCAGCTCTTTCAAGTCCGGCCTTGAAACCCACCTCTTCCCAAGACAGCCTCCTTCCCTTGCCTCTTCCTTGTCTTCGGTTTTTTTGTTTTGTTTTGTTTTTTGTTTGTTTGTTTGTTGTTGTTTTTTGTTTTTGTTTTTTTTGTGTGTGTGTTTTTGTGTTTGTTTGTTTTGTTTTGTTTTGTTTTTTCCGGTTTTAGAGTTATGCATGCGTTTGAATGACTGGTGCAAAAGCGCTTTGATTTGTCTCTGCACAAGATTCAGCGCTATATAAATATAATAATAATAATAACTATTATTATTATTAGAAAATTCATTTTTATGACGTTACACTAAACTTTTCTAATAATAGTAGAGGAAATCAATTTCAAGGATGGTGGTGCTGGTGGTGGTGGTAGTGGCAGAGAGGAGGGAGAGGGAAACGGTGGGGGTTGGGGATGGGTAGAGACTGAGAGACAGAGAGAGAGAGAGGGGGGGGGGGGGCGGGGAGAGAGACACAGAGACATACATATATATGTACATGTATATGCATACATGTATCTCTCTCTCTCTCTCTCTCTCTATATATATATATATATATATATGCGTGTGTGTGTGTGTGTGTGTGTGTGTGTGTGTGTGTGTGTGTGTGTTTGTGTGTGGTAAATCTGAGACAGAGAGAGTGAGAGAGAGAGAAAGATTTAGAAACGGAGGAATGGAGGGGCAGAGAGAGGGAGAGAGAGAGAGAGAGAGAGAGAGAGAGAGAGACAGAGACAGAGACAGAGAGACAGAGAAAGACAGACAGACAGACTGACAGACAGACAAATAGACAGGGAGAGAGAGACACTCTGACAGAAAGAGAAAGATACACAGAAAGAGAAACAGACAGAGAAACAGACAAACACACAGACACTAGACAGACAGACAGAAGGGGTGTGTGTGTGTGTGTGTGTGTGTGTGTGTGTGTGTGTGTGTGTGTGACAGACAGACAGACAGACAGAGGCGGACAGTTTACGAGGCTGTTGATGAGAATCAAACATGGCTGGGTCACGGCCCTTGACAGCGGGTGTCCTTCTTCTTCTTCTGCGTTCACTTGTATGCACACGAGTGGGCTTTTACGTGTATGACCGTTTTTACCCCGCCATGTAGGCAGCCATACTCCGTTTTCAGGGGTGTGCATGCTGGGTATGTTCGTGTTTCCATAACCCACCGAACGCTGACATGGATTACAGCCATGTTTAACGTGCGTATTTGATCTTCTGCTTGCATATACACACGAAGGGGGTTCAGGCACTAGCAGGTCTGCACATATGTTGACCTGGGAGATCGTAAAAATCTCCACCCTTTACCCACCAGGTGCCGTCACCGTGATTCGAACCCGGGACCCTCAGATTGACAGTCCAGCGCCTTAACCACTCGGCTATTGCGCCCGTCGACAGCGGGTGTTGAAAATGGTGTGCTGTGTGCTTACCTCCCTTGTTAGGGCATGCGTGTGTCTTTGTTGGTGTTTGTTTTTCTTCTTTGTTTAGTTTATTCTTTGTTGTTGTTGATTGTTGATTTGTGTGTGTGTGTGTGTGTGTGTGTGTGTGTGTGTGTGTGTGTGTGTGTGTGTGTGTGTGTGTTGGCGGTGGAGCGCCGCGGGGTGTTAGTACTGGTATTGGGCGATATCAGTGATGTTATGCCAAATAGTGATCTGCTAGCAAGTGTGTGTGTGTGTGTGTGTGTGTGTGTGTGTGTGTGTGTGTGTGTGTGTGTGTGTGTGTGTGTGTGTGTTGGCGGTGGAGCGCCGCGGGGTGTTAGTACTGGTATTGGGCGATATCAGTGATGTTATGCCAAA
>NC_134895.1:39623815-39626315 GCF_041734735.1 Babylonia areolata | reverse complement strand
AGCAGTGAAGACACTGAAAGCAGGGAAGTCAGCTGGCGTCGACAACATTCCCGCCGAACTGATTCAAGCTGGAGGCGAAGCGGTGATTGATGCCCTCACCACCATCTGTAATAAGATCCTGCAGACGGGAGAGTGGCCAACCACCTGGACACAATCATTGGTCATCACAATCCCCAAGAAGGGCAATCTACAACAGTGCAAAAACTACCGCACTATCAGCCTAATCAGCCACCCCAGCAAGGTCATGCTAAAGGTCCTTCTCAACCGACTGAAGCCGCAAGCAGAAATGATCATCGCTGAAGAGCAGGCCGGCTTCAGAGCAGGGAGAAGCACAACAGAACAAATCTTCAACCTGCGCTTGCTGTGCGAGAAATATCTCCAGCACCAAAGAGACCTCTACCACGTCTTCATTGACTTCAAGAAGGCGTTCGACAGGGTATGGCACGCTGCCTTATGGGCCACCATGCACAAATTCAACATCAGTGAAGACATCATCCAAGCCATACAGAACCTATACGAAAGAGCAACCAGTGCAGTCCTCTTCAATGGTAGCACGGGTAACTGGTTTAGAACCACGGTCGGAGTCAGACAGGGCTGTCTACTCTCTCCCACTCTCTTCAACCTCTTTCTTGAAAGGATCATGACTGACGCCCTGGAAGATCATGTGGGAACTGTCAGCATTGGAGGCAGAGTCATCACCAACCTGCGCTTTGCCGATGACATTGATGGCCTGGCAGGAGAAGAGAAAGAACTCGAAGAACTCGTGCACAAACTTGACAAGACATCATCAGCCTACGGCATGGAGATCAGTGCCGAGAAGACCAAGGTTATGACCAACAACAGCCAAGGCGTAACGTCCAACTTGCACGTAAACGGTGAAAAACTGGAAGAAGTCTCCTCCTTCAAATACTTGGGTGCCATTGTGTCAGACGAGGGTTCGAAACCAGAGGTCCTGTCCAGAATCGCGCAGACTACTGCCGCACTGAGTCGACTGAAGACTATATGGAAGGACAAAAAGATCTCCCTCTCGTCCAAAATCAGACTAATGCGCTCCCTCATCTTCTCAATATTTCTATACGCTTGCGAATCCTGGACCCTCACTGCAGAACTCCAGAGAAGAATCCAGGCCCTGGAAATGAGATGCTTCCGCAAGATCCTGAACATTACATACAAAGACCACATCACAAATGAGGAAGTGAAAAGAAGAGTCCAAAACGCCATTGGCCCATTCAAAGACCTGCTAACCACAGTGAAGGAACGCAAGCTCCGCTGGTATGGACACGTCACACGATCAGACGGCCTAGCCAAGACCATCCTGCAGGGTACCGTACAAGGAAGGAGGAAGAGAGGCAGACAGAGGAAGCGGTGGGAGGACAACATCAAAGAGTGGACGGGCCTGCCATTTGCCACAACTCAAAGGGCCGCTGAGGACCGAGGCAGGTGGCGCGAGCTGACCAGGCAGTCATCCATGGTGCCCCAACGACCCACCCACGGGTCAAGGGATAGATGAGATGAGATGATGATGGTTGTATAATTCACTGTTATAATTCATGCTATAGTTCACTATTAGCCAGTCTAGTCCTTCGTAGCTCTTTTTTTTTCTTCCTTTTTTTCCCCCCACTACTATGTCAACTTCTTCAGTCATTCCACCACCACCTCTTCTCGTATACCCAACTTCCCCATGCGCTTACACACACTTTTTGTTTCGTCTGTTATCACTAAAAAAAAAAAAAAGAAAAGACGTTAAACTAAAGAGAGAGACAATCCACACAAGAGATGCCCACGGGAAGAACAGACAAAAAAAAACAAACCTGAACCCAGAGAAACAGACAGGCTGCGAGGTCTTCTAAGTGTCAGTGCCAGCGAGGTGAGAAATGACCCAGTCAGACGCTTCCCGAATCTGTACGAGAGAAGACAATTCACAATAAATGGGAAGAAAAAAAAAGAAAAAAAGAATAGAACAGAATAGAATATGTCTATTATTGCTAAGTGTGCCGGGATCACAAGGAATATTGGAGGGGGTGGGGGTGGGTGGTGGGGGGAGGGGTTAGTAAATGGCAAGATACTAACATAAATCGAAAATCATACACAAACACAGATACAGTAGGAATTAGGATACATACAAGTGCATATCAATATAAAAACTTGTGCATACTCATACATGCACACACTACACACACACACACACACACACACACACACACACACACACACACACACACACACACACACACACAAACTCTCTCTCTCACACACACACACACACACATACACACACAGCTGCATATTACATGTGGATGGGGTTGATGACTAGATCTTCAGGTAGATGGTTGTTGTCAGAGTGTAACGTTATAGAAATGATAACCCGTACACTGTTCTGCACTGGCTTTTACGCTGACGAAGTATTTGTAACACTATTTTCTCTTACCGAACGAAATCTGTATAACCAACCAAGGGAAAAAAAAACTATCCTGAAACATTTCTGCTTAGGTCCAGACTC
>NC_134895.1:39591315-39593815 GCF_041734735.1 Babylonia areolata | reverse complement strand
TGGTCTATCTAGGTACCTGGTCCGTTTTTCTATGATATATCTATACACAATTATTATGATTGCAATTATGTCTAGCGTTTATATCTAAACGTATATACGGTTTATGGTCTGTCTATGTACCTCATTTGTGTTTCTATTAATATATATATATGCATCAATATATGTCTGCATGTATGTCTATCTCTCTATCTATTTATCGTTTGAATGAACAATATTGATGTTTCATTAACCCCTTCACTGCTAGTACGTTTTGCTATGGCCTATGCTGAGAAAATTTTCAGAAAAACAAGAAAAACACGCCAATGATTTTAATTTGCTTGTATTTCAAAAAGTACTGAAGATAAGTGCATAAAAGTATAATCAAATGAAAGGAAAATGAACCAAGATTTTGTTTTTTTATACTCACATGTTCAAATAATGAGTCAATCTGACAGAAAAATTCCATAAAATGCATAAATAAAAAAATTGGGACTGTCATTCCATCATGTAGGTGCTACAATATCAACCAGGTTCTCAATCTGTCTTTCTTGTGACTGTTGTGATCAACCACACACACTGTCAAGGCTGAGCAACAGTGTCCAGGTACATAAAACTCCAACACAGTCCACACAAAGAATGAAAAGGGTGTACTCACCCAGGATCTATCGCCAGCAAAAACGCTGTGTGTGGTACTTGCAGAAACAGTCTTCAAGACATAGTGCTGGTTTGCTGGGGCAGTCTGGGCAGTAGAACCCCACATCCTTTCTTTGTCATTTCTTCCAGCAGACTGCACCTCCTTTGTGGCCAGGCCTTCTGTGGGGTAGGTGGGATGAAGTGTCGTCCACACAAGACAAACAGCGTGGTCATCTTTAGCAGTGTCTTGGTCACAAAAAATCATGGCACTAATTACATCATTCTGAAGTCCAGGAGTGTACTGCTGTTGCCTGCTTTTTTGTAGAGGATGTGTGCATTCAGCATGGCAATTTGTAGAAAATGCACACACAGCTATCTGTACCACTTCAGGGTTTTCCTTGTGGCATCGCAGGGCTGCAGCTGTTGGTCATGATGGTCCATGGCACCCATGTTTTTTGTTGTAATCCAGAATTGCTGGAGGCTTGTTTACTGCCCTTTGGTCTTGCTGCTGCTGGTCTTCAGCTGTAGGTTTGTGGCAAGTTGTCAACTCCAGATGGTCCAGGATGAACATCATGATCATCACCATGCTGCATACCTGAAACACATTGCATAAAAGACTAAGTTTGTTGGGTTTTTTTTTAACATATAAAAAGATCATGAAATGATACCATTTTATTTCTGTTTTCAGAAGCTGAAATACAAACACACACACACACCTACCCCACTCCCCCCACCCCAAACCCCCAAAACACACACACACTGAAACTGGTTCATGGTATGCCACACTCCCTTCATTCTCTCTTTCTCATACAAAACAAAATGACAACACACACACACACACACACACACACACACACACACACACACACACACACTTCTACAAGTGTTGCATTTACAAAGTAATTTAGGCATACAATTCTGTATATCATTCTCTGATTTCAGTTTTATAAACATCATCTCTTCCCCCCCCCCTCTCTCTCTCTCTCACTCACACACACAAACAACAATAACAACAACAACAACAAACCAAAAAAGTAATATACACTCGGGAACGCACACACAGAAAGCTGCAGGCGAGGGACACACGCTGTCATCAACAATCAGCCAGCCAGCAAGCCACGCCCCCTTGGGCTGCGATGGTCAGACACAGTACCCACATGACTGACTGACTCTCACTCACATACACTGATTAGTGACTGACGAAGCCACTTACCACAGCTAACACATTCAAAACACACACAATACAGTCATATTCATTGTTACAACAAACGGAAAGCAAATAATAAATTGACAAACCTCGTAAACACCCACCTGCATCTTGAATCAGCTGAGCTTGTCTGTCTTCAGTTTCGTCAATAACTCCACCTCCCTCCACCCTCCACTGTCAAAATCAGCGTCTTCGGCATCAGCTTCACGAAGTTCTGTCTCATTCAGTCCACAATCTTCATCTCTACTGTTTGCATCGCGAAAGAATTCTTTCAATACAAGTGCAAGTGTTGGAGTTTGTATGCGTTCAGCCATAGCTTTGCAAACACAACTTGAGCTTCGTACAAACTTGCAAAACTTTCGCCATATATATGACAATACAATGAATAAATTTAGCTTATGGAACTCAGGAGATAAAGAGCTCTCAGGGGAGCTAATTTAATGGTTAGCAGACTGTATTTTCTGTAATGCGGGACTCGAAACATTGAACGTTGTAACATGACGTACGGCGCACGTCAATACAACATTGGTGAGCGACATTTCATGACGTACGCCGTACGTCAACAGCGCAGTCAAGAGGTTAACCAAAGAGTTTAGTCTGTTTTGTGTATGGGCGCTATATATGTGTGCATGTGTGTATGAGGGGGGATTGCTTTGTTGTTGTTTATTTATTTATTTATTT
>NC_134895.1:39566315-39583815 GCF_041734735.1 Babylonia areolata | reverse complement strand
GTGTGTGTGTGTGTGTGTGTGTGAGAGAGAGAGAGAGTGAGTGAGTGAGTGTGTGTGTGTGTGAGTGTGTGTGTGTGTGTGTGTGTGTGTGTGTGTGTGTGTGTGTGTGTGTGAAAGAGAGAGAGAGAGTGTGTGTGTGTGTATGTATGTATGTGTGTGTGTGTGTGTGTGTGTGTGTGTGTGTGCGTGAGTGTGAGTGTGTGTGTGTGTGTGTGTGTGTGTGTGTGTGTGTGTGTGTGTGTTCACCGGTTTACATATCGTTGTAAACTTTCCTGCCGAAATCTGCCAGACATAGCTCTTCAGTTGTCATTGGGTACTTTACAAGCGCTAAGTGCAGGCGGCACGCGGGATCTCAGTTTATCTTTATCTTGATATCTGAAAGACAAGTACTCGAGTAGCTCTCACGACCAAGAACAGAGAGGAAAACAAGTCTGGCTCGTGCCAGTCTGGATGGAACCAAACAACTGGGATCTTCCGGTCCTCAGTCCAGACGTTTTGCTAAACCAGTAGACCATCACTTTGCTGCATCATGACACAGACAACATTGTAGGAAGAAGAAGTGTCAGTAACAGCAAGGGTTTTGCCAGTCATTTCTGCCCAAACAGACCCTCCTAAGAACTCATTCTATGGAAAAACAACAGCAGAATGGAATCATCTGGCAGGAGGACTTGTGAGTGGAGGGACAACGGCATCATAGATAGTAAGGCGGCCATCCTACGTTTCTTGCCAGCTGCTGTTTTTCATCACTAACAGTAACAGGTTTTTAAAAACGTTGAAAAAAAAATTGTATTGTATTACTCATTTTTTTCACAACACATTTCTCTGAGTGAAATTCGTGCTGCTCTCCTCAGGTAGAGCGCGTCTCTACACTTGAGTGCGCAACCCTCCCCCCCCCCCCCCCCCCCCGCCCCCCGCCTGCAATTTTATTTGTTTTTGTATCGTGGTGGATTTTTTCTACAGAGACAACCCTTTTGTTGCTTTGGGTTCTTTTACGTGCGCTAAGTGCATGCTACACACAGGACCTCGGTTTATTGTCTCATCCGAATGAATAGCGTCCAGACCACCACTCAAGGTCTAGTGGAGGGGAAGAAAATAGTGGCGACTATGGGAATCGAACCAGTGCGCTCAGATTCTCTCGCTTCAAATGCGGACGCGTTGCCTCCAGGCCAACACTCCCCCTCTCCTCCTCTCTCAAGTCCGTTGCAACGATGGCCAGATTGGCCTGTGCAATGTATTAGTTCTGAACCTGATCCTAATACTGATCCTGATCCTGATCCTGGATGGCTAAGGGAGAAGAGAGATGAGGGGAGGGTGGGGGGGGGGGGGTGGGCGGGGGGAGGGGTGTTACGACTGGCCGGAAAGACGACGAACTCTTGCTTTCACTGCCCGGGAACTCGTAGCAAGTGAGTGCTGTTCTTCAGCAAGATACTACTAACTCTCTACACTGAGCTGTTGATCACGCTGGCCTGGCAAGACTAGGACCGTTGAAGGGGTTCCACCTGCATGGCGGGGGTAAAAAACGGTCATGCACGTAAAAGCCCACTCCTGTACCTACGAGTGAACGTGGGAGTTGCAGCCCACGAACGAAGTAGAAGGGGTCCCATTTATGGGGCTGTGTTTTTAATCCGATGTGTTTCGAAAGGAAAGGAATCAAGTTTCAAACCAGCCCGGATTGCACAGGGATCATTTTCAGGGCTGCCTTCACATCATGTCTTGAAACAAGTCAAAGAGAAACCAAAATAACATTAAAAGGTCAGTTATGATCACGCTAATAAAAAAAACATAAAAAAAAACAAACAAACAAAAAACCCCAGTTCACACACGTTTAGTTTTGTCCACGTACAATTTAAATCAGGTTGCACGTTCGTTTCCTTCATGAACTGTCAAACAGTATCCCGGATGTACGTTTAGGATCACGGTGTCCATTAAGCCAGCTGTAACGTGTTATCGTACAGAGTTAGCAGTAACATGTTATCTATCGTTCAGAGCTGGCTGTAACATGTTATATATCGTGCAGAGCTAGCTGTAACATGTTATCTATCGTGCAGAGCTAGCTATAACATGTTATGTATCGTGCAGAGTTAGCTGTAACGTGCTATGTATCGTGCAGAGCTAGCTGTAACGTGTTATCTATCGTGCAGAGCTAGCTGTAACGTGTTATCTATCGTGCAGAGCTAGCTGTAACGTGTTATCTATCGTGCAGAGCTAGCTGTAACGTGTTATATATCGTGCAGAGTTAGCTGTAACGTGTTATGTATCGTGCAGAGCTAGCTGTAACATGTTATATATCGTGCAGAGTTAGCTGTAACATGTTATCTGTCGTGCAGAGCTAGCTGTAACATGTTATATATCGTGCAGAGCTAGTTGTCACGTGTTACCTGTCGTGTAGAGTTAGCTGTAACGTGTTATCTATCGTGCAGAGCTAGCTGTAACATGTTATCTGTCGTGCAGAGCTAGCTGTAACGTGTTATCTATCGTGCAGAGCTAGCTGTAACATGTTATCTGTCGTGCAGAGTTAGCTGTAACGTGTTATCTATCGTGCAGAGCTAGCTGTAACATGTTATCTATCGTGCTGAGCTAGCTGTAACATGTTATCTATCGTGCAGAGCTAGCTGTAACGTGTTATCTGTCGTGCAGAGCTAGCTGTAACATGTTATATATCGTGCAGAGTTAGCTGTAACGTGTTATGTATCGTGCAGAGCTAGCTGTAACATGTTATTGATCGTGCAGAGCTAGCTGTAACGTGTTATCTATCGTGCAGAGCTAGCTGTAACATGTTATCTATCGTGCAGAGCTAGCTGCATCGTGTTATCAATCGTGCAGAGCCAGTTGTAACGTGTTATCTATCATACAGAGCTAGCAGTAACATGTTATCTATCGTGCAGACCTAGCTGTAACATGTTATATATCGTGCAGACCTAGCTCTAACATGTTATGTATCGTGCAGAGCTAGCTATAACATGTTATATATCGCGCAGAGCTAGCTATAACATGTTATGTATCGTGCAGAGCTAGCTGTAACATGTTATCTATCGTGCAGAGCTAGCTGCATCGTGTTATATATCGTTCAGAGCCAGTTGTAACGTGTTATCTATCATACAGAGCTAGCTGTAACATGTTATATATCGTGCAGAGCTAGCTGTAACATGTTATATATCGTGCAGAGCTAGCTCTAACATGTTATATATCGTGCAGAGCTAGCTGTAACATGTTATATATCGTGCAGAGTTAGCTGTAACATGTTATATATCGTGCAGAGCTAGCTGTAACATGTTATCTGTCGTGTAGAGTTAGCTGTAACGTGTTATCTATCGTGCAGAGCTAGCTGTAACATGTTATCTATCGTGCAGAGCTAGCTGTAACATGTTATCTATCGTGCAGAGCTAGCTGTAACGTGTTATCTGTCGTGCAGAGCTAGCTGTAACATGGTATATATCGTGCTGAGCTAGCTGTAACGTGTTATCTGTCGTGCAGAACTAGCTGTAACATGGTATATATCGTGCTGAGCTAGCTGTAACGTGTTATCTGTCGTGCAGAACTAGCTGTAACATGTTATATATCGTGCAGAGCTAGCTGTAACGTGTTATATATCGTGCAGAACTAGCTGTAACGTGTTATCTATCGTGCAGAGCTAGCTAGCTGTGACATGTTATATATCGTTCAGAGCTAGCTAGCTGTAACGTGTTATCTATCGTGCAGAGTTAGCTGTAACATGTTATCTATCGTGCAGAGCTAGCTAGCTGTAACATGTTATATATCGTGCAGAGTTAGCTGTAACATGTTATATATCGTGCAGAGCTAGCTAGCTGTAACGTGTTATCTATCGTGCAGAGCTAGCTGTAACATGTTATATATCGTGCAGAGCTAGCTGTAACATGTTATCTGTCGTGCAGAGCTAGCTGTAACATGTTATATATCTTGCAAAGCTAGCTGTAACATGTTATATATCGCGCAGAGCTAGCTGTAACGTGTTATCTATCGTGCAGAGCTAGCTGTAACATGTTATCTATCGTGCAGAGCTAGCTGCATCGTGTTATCTATCGTGCAGAGCTAGTTGTAACGTGTTATCTATCATACAGAGCTAGCTGTAACATGTTATCTATCGTGCAGAGCTAGCTGTAACATGTTATCTGTCGTGCAGAGCTAGCTGTAACATGTTATCTGTCGTGCAGAGCTAGCTGTAACGTATTATCTATCATGCAGAGCTAGCTGTAACATGTTATCTATCGTGCAGAGCTAGCTGTAACATGTTATCTGTCGTGCAGAGTTAGCTGTAACGTGTTATATATCGTGCAGAGTTAGCTGCATCGTGTTATCTATCGCGCAGAGCCAGTTGTAGCGTATTATCGTGAAGATCCCTGCAGTCTATCAGCAGATGTTTTACACTGGGAGGCTGGTTCCATGGCACACACACACACACACACATACAAGCAGCTTCTTCACCTTTCAACAGATGATAACGTATCAGATATGAAGGTGTTTTCAAAGCGGAGTCTGTGCTTAGCAGATTATCTTCTTCTTTTTCTACGCCGTCGTCATCGTTGAAAGCTTTAAATAGATTCGTTGGTGGCTCCGATGATGAGGGTATAATGGGCTTGTGTTGCTAAACATATATTAAACTCAGTACAGTGTCGTCAATTCTATGCTAAGTATTAGTGTGTTGTTGTTTTTTTTACTTGTGATGATATTGCACTGTTATCAAATGTGATGAAAATGTCTTCACCTTGACTTTGAAAAAAAAGTTAATAAATAAAGGTTATGTATCGGCACTACGGTCGCTCCTCTGCAAACTCTTACGAAGTGAAAGACGACCAATGTCCAGAATGAGTGTTTTGCGACATTCCTCTCAGAATCAGAGATCTTACATGACGTTGGAATTTTACTTTGGACTCAGTAAAGACCGTGTTCTACAATGTTCCAGCTGAGAATTTTGTAGAAATTTTGATCAACTTTTTAACAGGAACATGTTTTTATTTTTCGTGTTTTTGTTTGTTTTTTTACATTAAAATAAAACATATTTTAAACTGGTCATTTAGGTTGAAAGGTTCGTTTAAGATTTTTTTTTTTTAATGAAATCTCACGTCGGCAATACATAATTTTGTTTGATTGTTGTTTTGTTGTCTTTTTTTTTTTTTTTTTTTATTAGTTTGTTTTTTTGTTGTTGATCTGTTGTTGTTCTTTCGGGGGGAGGTGGGGGGAGGTGATTATGAAAGCCCCATTACAGTTCTTGTAAATCCTTGGCTTCAGAAAGGTATTAATTTATCCAGATCCAGATCCAGAAAGGAGTGGTGTCAGAGCTCTGGAACACTGAAAGAGCTGGACAGAGATGAAAGTGCTTGGTGAGAAAGAGAGGGAACAGAGGTGAAAGGAGAGGAACCACACGGAACACTGAGAGAGCAGGACAGAGATGAACGTGCTTGGTGAGAAAGAGAGGGAACAGAGGTGAAAGGAGAGGAACCACACGGAACACTGAGAGAGCAGGACAGAGATGAAAGTGCTTGGTGAGAAAGAGAGGGAACAGAGGTGAAAGGAGAGGAACCACACGGAACACTGAGAGAGCAGGACAGAGATGAAAGTGCTTGGTGAGAAAGAGAGGGAACAGAGGTGAAAGGAGAGGAACCATAGGGTACACTGAGAGAGCAGGACAGAGATGAAAGTGCTTGGTGAGAAAGAGAGGGAACAGAGGTGAAAGGAGAGGAACCACAGGGTACACTAAGAGAGCTGGACAGAGATGAAAGTGCTTGGTGAGAAAGAGAGGGAACAGAGGTGAAAGGAGAGGAACCATAAGGTACACTGAGAGAGCTGGACAGAGATGAAAGTGCTTGGTGAGAAAGAGAGGGAACAGAGTGATGAAAGTGCTTGGTGAGAAAGAGAGGGAACAGAGGTGAAAGGAGAGGAACCACAGGGTACACTAAGAGAGCAGGACAGAGATGAAAGTGCTTGGTGAGAAAGAGAGGGAACAGAGGTGAAAGGAGAGGAAACATAGGGTACACTGAGAGAGCAGGACAGAGATGAAAGTGCTTGGTGAGAAAGAGAGGGAACAGAGGTGAAAGGAGAGGAACCACACGGAACACTGAGAGAGCAGGACAGAGGTGAAAGTGCTTGGTGAGAAAGAGAGGGAACAGAGGTGAAAGGAGAGGAACCATAAGGTACACTGAGAGAGCTGGACAGAGATGAAAGTGCTTGGTGAGAAAGAGAGGGAACAGAGTTGAAAGGAGAGGAACCACAGGGAACACTGAGAGAGCAGGACAGAGATGAAAGTGCTTGGTGAGAAAGAGAGGGAACAGAGGTGAAAGGAGAGGAACCATAGGGTACACTGAGAGAGCAGGACAGAGATGAAAGTGCTTGGTGAGAAAGAGAGGGAACAGAGGTGAAAGGAGAGGAACCACAGGGTACACTGAAAGAGCTGGACAGAGATGAAAGTGCTTGGTGAGAAAGAGAGGGAACAGAGGTGAAAGGAGAGGAAACACAGGGTACACTGAGAGAGCTGGACAGAGATGAAAGTGCTTGGTGAGAAAGAGAGGGAACAGAGGTGAAAGGAGAGGAACCACAGGATACACTGAGAAAGCTGGACAGAGATGAAAGTGATTGGTGAGAAAGAGAGGGAACAGAGGTGAAAGGAGAGGAAACATAGGGAACAGAGCAGGACAGAGGTGGGCATGGCTTCCTTCCTCACCCCGCACTTCTACTATACCCCTGCACACCTCCCTCAACGTCAGCGCGTGGGTCGGTGTGAAGCGGAGCGAGCAGAGGGTTGCAAAAAGCCATGGAGGGCTTTCAGTGCAGACTGTTCAGATGTAAAACCTACATCTCAGTGCAGACTGCTGGAGGGGGTGACAGAATGGAGAGTGATGTAGAGCGGAAGGGAAGGGGGTTGGGGGGAGGAGGGGGGGGGGTGGAGGACACAAAAAGAGGTCCATGATAAGGTTCAGTGCAGACTGTTGTGGGAATGACATAGTATGGCGTGCATGCAGCGAATTGCATGGCGTTCCAGAACGGTCAGTGTTTTAGTAAGCCATGACTTAATTTATTAGTTATGAACGTATGACAAACTTTCGTGCGTCATAGGATATTGTTCTTTTTACTGATGAATTTAACCTAGCCAATGAGACGAGAGAAAAATACATTGGGTTTGGAGGGTGGAGGTGGGGGTGGGGGTGGGGTTGACGTACAGCAGAGTGAGGGAGGGACACAAAACGAGGTTCATGACAAGGTTCTTCACTGACTAAGGGATGACATAATACATACAGTGGAGCTAGCAGAGAGCTGCAAAGAGCCATCTTGGGGGGTTCCTTGCAGACTGAGGGTAAGACAGAGGAGGGTATGAATGAGAGCATAGTGAGGGAAGGACACAAAAAGACGTCCATGATACGGTTGAATGCAGACACTTTGAGGGGATGGATGACACAGTATGGTTAGTGGAGCGAGAAGAGGGTTGCAAATAGCCATTGAGGGGGATCAGTGCAGACTGCTCGAGAGGTGTGGCATTTGTGCGGGTGGGGGTGGAGGGGTTGGGGGGTAGGTTCAGCAGAAGTACAGTGGCATGAGGGAAGGACAGAAAAAGAGGTCCATGATAAGGTTCGGTGCTGACAGAGGAGATGACATAATATGTATTATGGAGCAGCAGAGAGTTGCAAAAAACCATTTAGGGGGATCAGTACAGATGAGAGGTGACAGAGGTGGAGTGAAGGTCAGCGGAGTGATTGAACGACACAAAAAGAGCTCCATGGTAAGGTTCAGTGCAGATACTTTGAGGGGATGACATAGTATGGTTTATGGAGCGAAAAGAGAGTTGCAAAGAGTCGTTGAGAAAGTTCAGTGCAGACTGTTTGAGGGGATGGCTTCGGGGAAAGAGGGGGGGAGGGAGTACAGTGGCTGAGGGCAGGACATTAAAAGAGGTCCATGATAAGGTTCCGTGCTGACAGAGAGGGGATGACAATATGTTTAGTGGAGCAAGCAGAGAGTTGCAAAGAGCCACTGTATTTGTATTTGTTTTGTATTTGTATTTCTTTTTATCACAACAGATTTCTCTGTGTGAAATTCGGGCTGCTCTCCCCAGGGAGAGCGCGTCGCTACACTACAGCGCCACCCTTTTTTTTTTTTTTTTTTTTTTTTTTTTTTTTTCCTGCATGCAGTTTTATTTGTTTTTTCCTATCGAAGTGGATTTTTCTACAGAATTTTGCCAGGAACAACCCTTTTGTTGCCGTGGGTTCTTTTACGTGCGCTAAGTGCATGCTGCACACGGGACCTCAGTTTATCGTCTCATCCGAATGACTAGCGTCCAGACCACCACTCAAGGTCTAGTGGAGGGGGAGAAAATATCGGCGGCTGAGCCGTGATTCGAACCAGCGCGCTCACATTCTCTCGCTTCTTAGGCTGGGTCTCTCGCTGAGGGGGGTCAGTGCAAACTGAGAGGTGACTGAGGGTGAGTGAAGGTCAACACAGTGATTGAACGACGCAAAAAGAGCTCCATGGTAAGGTTCAGTGCTGAAGCTTTGAGGGGATGACATAGTATGGGTAGTGGAGCGAGCAGAGAGTTGCAAAGAGCCACTGAGAGGTGACTGAGGGTGAATGAAGATCAACAGAGTGATTGAACGACGCAAAAAGAGCTCCATGGTAAGGTTCAGTGCTGAAGCTTTGAGGGGATGACATAGTATGGGTAGTGGAGCGAGCAGAGAGTTGCAAAGAGCCATTGAGAAGGTTTCGTGCAGACTGTTTGAGGGGATAGGAGAGTAGTACAGCGGAATAACGGAAGGAAGAGGTTCAATTTAGACTGATGGGCAAGAGAGAGAGAGGGGGGTATCGTGGAGCGAGTGACGCAATAAAGCCATTGAAGATGTTCCATTCAGACTGTTTTAGGGGCATGGGAGAGAGAGAGAGAGAGAGAGGGAGTTCAGTCAGCTGTGAAGACAGGGAAAGGGTGCAGAGAAAGGGAGTGAGGGAAGAGGGATTTTCAGAAAGAGAGAATGAGAAAGAAAGGAGGAAGAGAGAGAAAAAATGTGAGCGCCAGATGGATATACAGCTAGATATATAGCTAGCTTGGTAAATAGATAGATAGAGAGAGAGAGTTTGTGTCTATATGTGCGAGATAGAGAGAGACACAGAGAGAGAGAGAGATGGTAGAGAGAGAAAGAGTGAGTGTTTGAATGAGAGAGATTAAGTGTTTGTGTATAGTTCCTGTATACATGTGTGAGCGAGCGAACGTGAGAGAGAACAAGCGAGCAAGAGTGAGCGAGCGAGAGCAAGAGATCGATAAATAGACGCCCGCTCCACCCCTAACCCCACACACACTCACATAAAGATTTTTTGATGAAATCAGAAAATTTAAAAAAAAAAAAAAAGGGACAGAAAGAAAAGTGCAAATTCAGATAAACATGCCCCACCCATTCAGACCGATAAAATGCAGCACTGCAAGGCAATCGCTGATGCTCAATTTCTCTGCCGCTGAACCCGCCGGTCACAGATGAATAGCCAGACCCTCACCACTTGTGATCGGTGCCAAGATCCCAAGGGCAGCCATGAAAAGGTGAACTCCACAACTCCAACGGCGATTAGCGTGGCTGTGGAAAAATCAATCCCTGACACTGAAAACCTCTCTGAAGGCTGACGGGCAGCCTATTGAAGTTATTGGGTGAAGGAAAATCTAGGGGGTGAAAGATGGTAGATTTATGGTGAAGATCATTCCATTAGCAGGGTGTCGTAGGGGATTGCTGGAATAAAGAACAAGGACAGAGAGGCTGAAGGGATAAAGAGAGAGAGAGAGAGAGAGAGAGAGAGAGAGAGAGAGAGAGAAGGGTTGCTTTAATGAATGCATTAGTGTAATGAATATAAAATAACAGTTGGTTACATATAAATAATACCTGCCTCAGCTCTCAAACATGCACTCACACACACACACACACACACACACACACACACACACACACACACACACACACACACACAGATAGAGAGAGAGAGAGAGAGAGAGAGAGAGAGAGAGAGAGAGAAAATAGAAAAGTGCAAATTCGGAGAAACATTCCCTACCCATTGAGACTGATAAAATGCAGCATTGCAAAGCAATTGCTGATGCTCAGTTTCTCTCGCGCTGAATCCGCCAGTCAGAGATGAATACAAACACACACACACACACACACACACACACACACACACGGAGAGAGAGAGAGAGAGAGAGAGAGAGAGAGAACAGAAAAGTGCCAATTCGGATAAACATGCTCCACCTATTCAGACTGATAAAATGCAGCATTGCAAGGCAATTGCTGATGCTCAGTTTCTCTCGCGCTGAATCCGCCAGTCACAGATGAATACACACACACACACACACACACACACACACACACACACACACACACGGAGACAGAGAGAAAGAGAGACAAAACAGAAAAGTGCAAATTCAGATAAACATGCCCCACCCATTCACACCGATAAAATGCAGCACTGCAAGCAATCGCGACACAATTTCGAGACTGCGCTGAACCCAGAGGTCACAGAAATAGCCAATCTCAACCACTTGTGACTGCCAATCCCATCAGCCATGAAATGGATCGCAAGCAATGCTGATCTCAATTGCTTAGCGTGGCGTGGAAAAATCAATGACACCTGACACGAAAACCTTCAACGACGGCACCAAGACTACTGGAAGAAAATCTAGGGGGTGAAAGATGGTAAAGGGAGACATTCCTAGAGGGGTGAGGGGATGAGGGATAAAGAACAAGACAGAAGAGGCAAACGGATAAAACAGAGCACCCAGTCAGAACGATAGAATGAGCATGCAAGGGTCTTCGTAATAATTGCTTGCGCTGAACGAACGTCAAAATAACAGTGGTACTACAACAAACCTGCCTCGCTCCAAACATCACCAAGGACAGCCATGACAAAGGTCAACACCACACAACTCAACAGCATTAGCGGCTTGAAAAATCAATGAGAGAGAAGACTCGGAAGGAGAGAGGGCAGCATATGAAGTTTTGGTGAAGGAAATCTAGGGGTGAAGAATAGTAAATATTGGTGAAGAATCATTCCTTCAGGGGTGTCGTAGGGATTGCGAAAACACAGACCAAGCCAAGGAAAAGAATAGAAGAGAAGAGAGAGAGAGAAGAGAGAGAGAAGGAAGGGTTGCTTAGACATAGTGCAATATAAATCATACATGGTCACAATAAATAATACCGCCTCACTACTAAACAAGCACACACTCACCACACACACACACACACACACACACACACACACACACACACCACACAAACACAGGAGACAGAGAGAAAGAGAGACAAAACAGAAAATGCAAACGGATAAACAGCCACCCACAGACGAAAATGCAGCAATGCAAGGCAATCGCTAAAGCTCAATTTTCCTGCCGCTGAACCGTCCTCAAGATAATAGCCACCCTCACCACTGATCGGGCCAAGACCCAAGGCACCAGAAAAGTAATACAATAAGGCGATTAAGCGTAGCGTGGAAATCATCCTGAACGAAAACTCTCTGAAGGAAGGCAGAATTGAAGTATTGGGGAAGGAAAATCTAGGGGTGAAAATGTAGATTTAAGGTGAATCATTCCAAGGAGGGTGTCGTCAGTTATTGCGAATAAAGAACAGGCAGCAGCTGAAAAAACACACACACACAAAGAAAAGGAGAAGAGAGAAGAGAGAGAAAGCTAATAAGTGAATCATTAGTGTAAAATCCAAACCAGTTGTTACATATAAATGCAATACTGACTCAACTCTCAATGCTCAATTTCTCGCGCAACCGCGTCACAAAATCCCACCCACCACTTGTGACGGTGCAAGACAAGGGCAGCATGAAAGGTGAATCACACCAACGGCATTAGCGTGGGTGAAAAATCAATCCCTGACACTGAAACCTCTCTACAGCACGCAACACACACATACTGGGCGAACAACATCAGGTGCACAAATGTAGATTTATGAGATCATCCGATTGAGGAGGGAGGAGAGAGGAGAGAATAAAAAAGGAAGAGCAGCTAAAAGATGAAAAAAGAAGAGAAGGAAGGAGCAAGGGTTGCTTTAATAATGCATTAGATACATAATAAAAAAAACAGTTGGTACAAGAAAAAAGACACAGCTTCAAAATGCATAACACATCACCACACACACACCACAAAGCACCACACAAGCAATCCTGAATGCTGCAATTTCTCTGACCGGAAGGAGGGAGACGCCGAGGAGAGGAAGTGCAAGAATGAATGAATAATCAGACCTCACCACTTGTGACGTTCAAGCCCAAGGGCAATGAAAGGTAACTCCACACTCCAATGGCATTAGCGCGCTGGAAAAATCAATCCCTACACCAAAAACCCTCTAAGGCCACGGGACCATGAAGATTAGTGAAGAAAACAGGGAGTGAAAGAAGGAGAGAGGTGAAGACACCATGAGCAGAGGATAGTAGGATAATGCTGAATAAAGACATAGGAAGATTAAAGGCAAAAAGAAGCATTGAAGAGAGAGGAGCATTTCCGTAGAGAGAGTGGAATGCGGGCCACGCTTGATTAAGCACAAAAACAACCAACGGTACGTGAGAAATGATAGCTGCCAGAACTCACAACACATGATACACACACACATTTTACAGCCCACCACACAACCATAATGCAGCCTGCACACAACGCACCCACTTCTGCCGTGAACCGCGCACACACAACCACACACAACACCACAGTGATCGGGCCAAGACATACCACAACGCACCAGAAACGTACGCCGACACTCCACGCAGCACATACAGCGAAAAGACAATCAAAAACCCTACACAGACTCACGTCAAACCTAACTGCCGATAGAAGAAAATCTACGGGGCTCCATAATGGACTCTGTGAAGCATATTCCATTACGACGTGCCGATCAGGATTCTGAACAAGAGAAAAAGAGAGAGAGAGAGAGCATGGATGCGAAACAAAGGAACGAACACACGCTCGCAAAGAGGAACAGACAGACACACAGAGACATTCCATTGATTGGAATCCCTTTTTCTCCCTCAAAACTAATCAGATGCCTGCCCTCAGCGATATGTCTTGACTGGAAGTGGAGAGAGGATGATGGTGATCAGTTTCATCAGATTAATGAATGATTGATGACCAATAGCGCAGTGACCACTCTCTATGGCTCGCTGACCACTCACACGCAGTCTCTCAGTTCCCTCAGAGTTACTGGCCACCAGACATATGTCCTGTGATCTCCCTCTTCCAGTGTGTTCGCTTTGCACGCATTCGCTTTGTCATGGGGATGCGCGCAGAATGGTCCATGCTTTAATAAGGTATGTTGGGGGTTTGATCATATGTTCTGTACTGTTGCTGTCATTGTGCTCATGTGTGTGTGTGTGTGTGTGTGTGTGTGTGTGTGTGTGTTGGGGCTCATGTACGTTTATGTGTATTTGATTGTGCTTTCATATATGTGAAACTGCATGTTTGCTGCATATCTGTTATGCATATGTGTATGTATGTGTGAATGTGTGTCTGCATGTTCTACATCTATTTGCTTACTTTATCATCATTGTTGTCTTTTTTATTTTATTTTTTTATTTTATTTATTTTTTTTTTTTCTTATTCATGTATTTATTTATTTACATTTTTATTTATTTTATTTTATTTATTGTTTGTTTTTTGTGAGGTTTTTTTGTTGTTGTTTTTCTGTTTTGTTTTGTTTTTTTGTACGCTTACAGTTGACTTCATCAAGTTTTTGCGCCTTATAAATATTGTTATTAGTAGTAGTAGTTCTTTTTTTATGTGTTTATCTATTATTTATTTATTTACCTTTGTGTGTGTGTGTGTGTTTATGTGTGTGTGTATGTGTTGTTTTGTTTTGTTTTTTTTTGTTTTTGTTTTTTTTTGTTGTTTTTTATTGTCATTTTTATTTTTACTTTTTTATTTTTTTGTTATTATTTTTTCTTAAGGCCTGACTAAGCGCGTTGGGTTACGCTGCTGGTCAGGCATCTGCTTGGCAGATGTGGTGTAGCGTATATGGATTTGTCCGAACGCAGTGACGCCTCCTTGAGATACTGATACTGATACTGATTATTTTTATTCACAGGCTTGGTCGTTTGGTTTGCTTACATTTAACTTGTAATGTTTGTGTGTGTGTGTGTGTGTGTGTGTGTGTGTGTGTGTGTGTGTGTGTGTGTGTGTGTGTGTGTGTGTGTGTCTGTGTCTGTGTGTGTGTATCTGTGTGTGTGTGTGCGTGAGCGCGCGCGTGTTTGTGACTCCGTGCATGTGCGTCCGTGCACGCGTGTGTGTGTGTGTGTTTGTGTGCATGTTTGCGACTCCATACATGTTCGTGCAGGCATGCGCGCATGCGCGAGCTCGCGTGTGTGTTTGCATGTGTGTGACTCTGTGTGTGTGTGTGTGTGTGTGTGTGTGTGTGTGTGAGTGTGTGTGTGTGTGTGTGTGTGTGTGTGTGTGTGTGTGTGTGTGTGTGTGTGTGAGTCATTTATAGCATGGTGTCCTTTCAGCTCACATAATAAAAGTCCAGAGTGCTGGGCCAGGATCAGTGCCAAAGTTTTGAAATCTCTCTCCACTTTCATGTCTGCTGTGAGTTCCTGTTCATTTCGGTGACGCGGATTTATCGGAACTTTCCGTGAAAGGGCGTGACAGCAGTCTCCACTCGACGGGGGAGGAAGGGGGGCGGGGAATTGGGGGGACGGGAGGGGGGGTGGCGGCAGTCACTCAGTCTGGCTCCACGACTTAGGAAATTAATGTCTTCAATAGGTTCGGAGCTGGGGGGGTCTTTGTTGGTAATGTCCTGCGTCCGTCAAATGAGAACAGGCACCACTGAACATCACCCAAGTGGCTCAGCAGCATTACAGTGTCTCCTGTGACTTACGGCCTCATGGAGACCAAATATTGACAGTTCCCTGTAGAGTGCTGACGAAGGGACTTCAACAACAGAACCTGTTCACTGGTATGGCAGTGTATGTGCGGGGAGGGGTGGGGGTGTGGGGGATGAATGATGTTGGATTCGTGCCATAAAGACAGCATGGGAACAAAAATTGAAAGCTTTGACGTGTAGTATTTGTACTTTTCATTCTTTTTATTGTTTGATGAATAACCCACTTTAAAAAAAAAAAAAACATAGTATTTGTACTTTTCATCCTTCTTTATTGACTGATATTCATTCATTCATTCATTCATTATGCCCATCGCTCCTGGTGGAGCATAGGCCATCGACGACCCCTCGCCATCGCACTCTGTTCTGGGCTGTTTGTTCTGGCCATTCCAGTCCAGTTGGTCCCTTGCTGCTTCAGCTCTGCCTCGGTATCTCGCCTCTCAGCTGTTGCGAGGCCGGCCTCTCTTCCTCTTTCCCTGCGGGTTCCAGGTCAGGGCTTGACGTGTTATGGTGGAGGCTGGCTTCCTGAGGGTGTGTCCGATCCCTCCCCACTTCCTCCGCAGTATCTGCTTGGCCACTGGTTCCTGTCCCGCTCGCTCCCACAGATCTTCGTTTCGGATCTTCTCCTGCCATCGGATCTTGTAGATGCGCCTCAGACAGGTGTTGAAGAATGTCTGAATCTTCTGCTTCATCGTCTGTGTTGTCCGCCACGTCTGATATTCAATCTACTGTTATTCTATTGACTGCTGTGTAACCCACTAGCACTGTTACGAGATAGAGAGAGAAAAGGGACTAAGCATTGTACTCATCATCTTTCACATCACTCGTACAGAATGGTCAGTCAGCAAAACAGCCTTGTTGTTTTTGCTCAGTCAATGGCAAAGTATGTCATTAAGTTTGGAAGAGGAGCAAATGGAAAGAAAAACAACAACTAAACTTCATGATTTTGGCAGCAACCCTATAAAGGAAACAATCCATCTGCACTTGTTTAAAAAAAAAAAATCTACTTCAGTCAGGAACGTCGCTGGTTTTGATATCACTGTAATCTGCTCTTGGAAGGAAGACAAAGACGAGAGAAGGAAAGAAAGTATCAGGAAAAGAATATGAAGGAACAAAAAGTTCGAAAATAAAACTGTAACAGCAGTTCAAGAAGTATGAAAAGTCTGTCTGAGCGTGTATGTGTGCGTGCCTGAAATCTGATTGAATGACACAGGAAACGAATGATGAGCGTCCAGTTGCAGCCGTCAGTCGCCTTTACCCAGGTAGGCAGACTGTTGTGCAAATGGCCCTGTATTTGTTAAGCGCTTAGAGGATAGGCAGTACCTATGTGAGCCTCTCTCTCTCTCTCTCTCTCTCTCTCTCTCTATGTCTGTCTTTCTCTCTGTGTGTGTGTGTGTGTGTGTGTGTGTGTGTGTGTGTGTGTGTGTGTGTGTGTGTGTGTTCTTCTTCTTCTTCTTCTCATTCTTCTTCCGTTTCAACATATTTACTACGTCACTCCTCACTCTCTTTATCGTCCCACAACACTCCCAGTTCCATTTAACACGTGCGCTTATCATCAGCATTTAGTGTGTCACCATCAAGCCTGGTTTTAGGGTGGATCTATCCAAACCGAAAGAAACAGTACAGTTGCGAGGTATCTTGGGATGCTTACGCACTTTTCAACCAAATCACCTATCGGGGAATTATATCCGTGTGGGATTTGCTTCTTCAACTAACTACTCTAAAAGAATGATTCCTTTTAACAGCTCTTTCCTATCATACCTCTGTCAGCTGCTCTGATTAGGAAATGTTCTGAAGAAGATTAAGACTTCCATGCCTATATTTGAGAAGATAACCAATAGGTTTAACTTTTTGCAAATACTACCCCCCCCCCCCCAAAAAAAAAAAAAAAAAAAAAAAAAAAAAGTCTTGAAAAAACAACTGCTTACCAGCTTGTCCACGATACTTCACAGCTTTGTATATTATGTCAAAAAGCTGCTACAGTTTTCTTTATCTCTCTAGAAATTCTCTTAGAAGTCTGGAATATACATGAACGATTAAAAACGCATTTCCGTTGCATAATCATGGTTTGATAAATTATCTACAAGCAGGTATCAGGCACACAGGGCTGGAAACGTGACGAAGATATCGTAGGGAGTGTGCAGAGAGTTAATGTTGTGGAACCCTTTATTTATTTATTTATTTATTTTGCAATACCTGGAACTAAATAACTGAAAGTTCAGGAAGAGTAAACCCATCCATCAGCACTACTTGTATATTTATGTGTTCGTTATTTACTGTACTTAATCGTGTAATAACCGTATGTTTGTTAACACTTTTTTTCTGTTTAGTTAGTGCTTCATGTGTCCCAGTATTTCACACACACACACACACACACACACACACACACACACACACACAATATATATATATATATATATATATATATATATATATATATATATATTGTATGTGTGTGTGTGTCTTCACTGTCCACTGTTTCTTTTTTATTACAGAAGACTTTTGCATGTTTTGTTTCTTGAATGTTGAAACATCTATTGATTCTCATATTCGATAGTTTGTTATTATTGGCTCATCGATAGATTGATTACTTTATTCATTCATTTACCGAAAGGCAGACTGAGCAGTATGCAGTGCATGTTAACACACTGGTCGAAAAATCGCTT
>NC_134895.1:39558815-39561315 GCF_041734735.1 Babylonia areolata | reverse complement strand
GAGGGTGTGGGTGTGTGTGTGTGTGGAGGGGGGGAAGAGGGCGGGTGGAGGGGGCATTTGGGGAGGTGTTTGTAGATGGGTGAGTGGGTGGTTGTGGTTATAGTTGTGGTGGTTGGGGTTGGAGGTTGGTGGTGGTGGTGGTACTTGTGTCTTCAACAGAAGGAGGGAGAGGTTGTGGGTAGGGGAGGGAGATATTGTAGGGATGGGTTTTTTTTTGGGGGGGGGTGGGGGGTGGGGGTAGGGGTGGGGGTAGTTTGTAGGGGTGGAGGACATGGAGGGGTTGTAGTTAGGAAAAGGGAAGTGTTTGTAGATGGGTGAGTAGGTGGTTGCGGTGGTGGTGGTGGTCCCTGTGTCTTCAACAGAAGGAGGGAGAGGTTGTGGGTAGGGGAGGGAGAGATTGTAGGGATGGGTTTTTTTTTGTTTGTTTGTTTTGTTTTTTTTTTGGGGGGGGGGGGGGGGTTGTTTTTGTTTTTGTTTTTTTGGGGGGTAGTTTGTTGGGGTGGGGGACGTGGAGAGGTTGTTATTAGGAAAAGGGGAGTGTTTGTAGATGGGTGAGTGGGTGGTTGTGGTTATGGTTGTGGTTGTTGTGGTAAGGGTAGTAGGAGGTTATTGTAGGGATTTGTAGTCTATGGGGGGTTGGGGGCTGGGAAAAGGGAGAGGTGTTTGTAGATGGGTGAGTGGGTGGTTGTGGTTATAGTTGTGGTGGTTGGGGTTGGAGGTTGTTTGTGGTGGTGGTGGTGGTGGTGGTGGTACTTGTGTCTTCAACAGAAGGAGGGAGAGGTTGTGGGTAGGGGAGGGAGAGATTGTAGGGATGGTTTTTTGGGGGGTGGGAGTGGGGGGGTAGTTTGTGGGGGTGGAGGACGTGGAGGGGTTGTTGTTAGGAAAAGGGGAGTGTTTGTAGATGGGTGAGTAGGTGGTTTTGGTTATAGCTGTGGTGGTTATGGTTGGAGGTTGGTGGTGGTGGTGGTGGTGCTTGTGTCTTCAACAGAAGGAGGGAGAGGTTGTGGGTAGGGGAGGGAGAGTTTGTAGGGATGGTTTTTGTTGTTGTTTTTTGGGGGTGGGGGGTGGGGGTGGGGGGGGTAGTTTGTGGGGGTGAAGAACGTGGAGGGGTTGTGAATAGGAAAAGGGGAGTGTTTGTAGATGGGTGAGTAGGTGGTTGTGGTTATGGTTGTGGTTGTTGTGGTAAGGGTAGTAGGAGGTTATTGTAGGGATTTGTAGTCTATGGGGGGTTGGGGGCTGGGAAAAGGGAGAGGTGTTTGTAGATGGGTGAGTGGGTGGTTGTGGTTATAGTTGTGGTGGTTAGGGTTGGAGGGTGGTGGTGGTGGTGGTGGTGCATGTGTCTTCAACAGAAGGAGAGAGGGGTTGTGGGTAGGGGGGGGGGGAGTTGAGAGATTGTAGGGATGTGTTGTTTTTGGGTTGTTTTTGACTCACTTGTGTAAACAAAGTGAGTCTATATTTTATCCCGGTGTTCGGTTGTCTGTGTGTGTGTGTGTGTGTGTGTGTGTGTGTGTGTGTGTGTGTGTGTGTGTGTGTGTGTGTCTGTGTGTCTGTGTGTCCGTGGTAAACTTTAACATTGACATTTTCTCTGCAAATACTTTGTCAGTTGACACCAAATTTGGCATAAAAATAGGAAAAATTCAGTTCTTTCCAGTCATCTTGTTTAAAACAATATTGCATCTCTGGGATTGGCACAAAAAAAAAAAAAAAAAGCCTAATTATATGCAAACTGCATTTACTGTTATATTTATATATTTTGTATTCTCTAAACTTGGCACTTTGACCTCTTATTCTGACACAACAACAAGAGGAGTTATTATTATCATTTTTTGTTCAAACAGGAACTTCTTTTGCTGAGCATGGAATTTTTATTTATTTTGCAAACGTTTTGGTGCAGATAGTAAAAAAGGGAAATTACTCTGTAATTAATGCTAGGGGACGTAATTTATCACAAGTGAGTCTTGAAGGCCTTGCCTCTCTTGTTTTTTTGTAGTTTCAGGGGGTGGAGGACGTGGAGGGGTTGTGGTTAAGAAAAGTGGAGTGTTTGTGTAGATAGGTGAGTGGGTGGTTGTGGTGGTTGTGGTCAGGGTAGTAGGAGGTTATTTTAGTGGCGGTGCTTGTCTGTATGACTGTCTGTATGTCTGTCTGTCTGTCTGTCCATCTATCTCTCTCATTCTCATTTCCCCTCTGTCTCTGTCTCTGTCTCTAACGCTCTCTGTTTCTTAATCTCCCCTGTGCTCTCACAGTACAATATATGCCACCTACTTTTTATAGATATCCTATTCAATTTCGTTTAAGTCTACTTCTCGCATCAAAACAAAGAAAGCGTCATAGGGAATTTGTCAATGTACTTGTACCAGGCATCACTTTTCAGATCTTTTGCAGCTAGCTTCATAACGTTGTTAGTTGTTGTTTTGTTGTTGTTGTTGTTGTTGTTGTTGTTGTTATTTTTCAATGACTGTGCTTCTTTATGTTTTATACCCCTTCATGAGGGGCACTGGAC
>NC_134895.1:39551315-39553815 GCF_041734735.1 Babylonia areolata | reverse complement strand
AGCACACACACATTCGCCCATATCTCCCACCCCCAACCCCACACACGTACATACAAAGATATATATATATATATATATATATATATATATATATATATATATATACATATATAAATATATATATATATACGTTCCAATATCCTGTTGCTCCCACAGTGTAGGCATGCATACACTCACATACCTCATCCTCTACCCCACCTCCCACCGCACTCCCACCTCCCCTCACACACACACACACACGTACACATATCTCTCCTGACACTTGTGTACACTTTCATTCTCGCGCATTCACAAACGCACTCAAAAGCACAGACCCACACATACACACAAACACAGACAGCCGCCACTGACTGGCCGCAAGAGGGATGGGAAAAGATCTCTGATGCCAAGAACGTGGCGTCTAGTGTGTTGCTCAGTCTATTGTATTTGGAAAGGCCCACAGAGACTCTGTTCCGTTTTGAAGAAATTTGCGCAATGTTGGTTTGGAAATGATGCCGATATTTGTTTGATTTGCAAAGCATCGTGCTCTACCTTTCATGTTAGACTTGCGGCCGCTCCCTCTCTCTGCTTCTATTTCTTTGAGGCGATCGATGGTGTGATGGCCTTGTACCTGTTCTTTTTGGTATTCTTTGACTTTTCTGACGATTTCCGATTTTCCTAGATGTAGGCCGCTCGTTGGTGTTGCGTTACCAGCAAGTCTGTCAGCTCGCTCATTTCCCTTAACACCTGCATGTCCCGGGCAGTATGACCATGTGAGTTTTTTAATCTGAAAGTTGCGCATTGCGTTATGCCACTCTGGGCTTCCCATTCCGTTTTCAATTTTCTGTATGAGGTTCATTGAGTCGGTTACAATCATGGCATGTTGGTTTCCGGGCGTATGGATGGACGATAGCCACTGGAGGGCATATGTCACAGCTTCAACTTCCGTCGTTAGGCTGGAGGTTGTGACTTTGTAGGCAGCATTCTCTTCCCAAATTGTTTTTCCATTTTGTTTCGCAGTGAATCCCCAACCAGACTGGTCTTTGGTGACTGAGCCATCTGTGTATATGATGATGTCCTCTTCTTTACTGTTTTCTTCTATAAGCAGCTTCACTTCCGCATCAGTTTTGCCATCTGGCCATTCCCGACAATGTCTTCCTAGAGTGGGTGAAATGACTGTGTTGAATAGATGGTTGAGGTTTTCGGGGTTTTTCTCCCATTCACACCAGACGCAACAAGACTCCTAGTAACAAGAAGATGACAACTCGTTCACGTGTGTTCTATCTTTTTGTCAGAATTTATGTATCGGGGATTTGTGTGTATTGTGTGTGTGTGTGTGTGTGTGTGTGTGTGTGTGTGTGTGTGTGTGTGTGGGTGCGTGGGTGTGCACGTGTGTATGAGTGTGTGTGTGTGAGTATGTGTATGCCGGTGCATTGCGCGCGCGCACACACACACACACACACACACACACACACACACACACACACACACACACACACAAGCCCACATCCGACTGATTCCAAATCCTGACACCAGCCGGGTGGGAAGGGGTGGTGGGGGGAGGAGGGGAAGGTGGGGGAGGAGGGGGCTGGTAGGGGGGAGGGGGATGTTCCGGAGAAAACACACATGGGTATTCCATTATTATTAAGAACGGCCCCACACTAGTCTGTACCACACCGCCGTCCCGACCCTGACAAAAAAAATCACATCCACCCACACACAGGCTTGCAATGCAGCGGACAGACAGACGGCTCTCAAGCGTGCAGGAACTGATTGATAGTCATGTACATAATAATAATAATAATTGTGGAGGAGAGTCTGGAATAATGATTATTATCCTTGTCCTGGTACTTCTTCGTGTCTGGTGTGAATTCTCTCTGTCTGTCTGTCTCTGTCTGTCTGTCTGTGTCTGTGTCCCTCTGTGTCTCTGTCTGTCTGTCTGTCTGTCTGTCTGTCTGTCTGTCTGTCTCTCTCTCTCTCTCGATCTATCTTTGTGTGTGTGTGTGTGTGTGTGTGTGTGTGTGTGTGTGCGTGCGTGTGCGCGTATGTATGAGTATGTGTGTGTGAGTACGTGTATGCCGGTCCATTGCGCGCGCACACACACACACACACACACACACACACACACACACACACACACACACAAGCCCACATCCGACTGATTCCAAATCCTGACACCAGCCGGGTGGGAAGGGGTGGGGGGAGGAGGGGAAGGTGGGGGAGGAGGGGGGTGGTAGGGGGGAGGGGGATGTTCCGGAGAAAACACACATGGGTATTCCATTATTATTAAGAACGGCCCCACACTAGTCTGTACCACACCGCCGTCCCGACCCTGACAAAAAAATCACATCCACCCACACACAGGCTTGCAATGCAGCGGACAGACAGACGGCTCTCAAGCGTGCATGAACTGATTGATAGTCATGTACATAATAATAATAATAATAATAATAATTGTGGAGGAGAGTCTGGAATAATGATTATTATCTTTGTCCTGGTACTTCTTCGTGTCTGGTGTGAA
>NC_134895.1:39521315-39526315 GCF_041734735.1 Babylonia areolata | reverse complement strand
AGTGCGATGTGCCACTGCTTTAAACCTACAGGCTGTACGTGTCCAGATCCTCATCCATCCGGCATCATACCGGTACCTGAGGTTCATGTGGAGGGACAGGGTAACCCAGTTCTCTGCCCTCCCGTGTAGTCATTCCAGTGCACCCCATCCTCTGCCGATGGTGGGACTGGCAGGGGTTTCCAGGTTCATTTCAGAAATCAGTTCCTCTAGGTAGGTACCTACTCACCTGACTCCACTTGGCACAGTCGTAGGCCCTGTGTACAATTCACACATCCAGGTTTCGGGAGCTGTGCACACAACAGGGATTGTCGCAAAAAAAGGGAAATTGCGCTCTCTCCCTAAGCCAGTCCTCCGACTTCTTAGGGATGACATTTGCATATGATCCATAACGGTCGGTCAGGGGTTTCAGTGTTCAGTTCACGGTGCACAGAGACAAGGCTGGTCTCAGAGGGCTTAGCCCAGGGTCATGCACATCTGGGAGATTGGTTCCTGGAAATGCATCAGCAATAACACCTATCCCCCTTCCCATTTCTGGCTCAGGGGGTCCCAATGACCCCATACTTCACGATGCAACCTCGCGAGTAATGGGGAGCCCACTCGGGCTCACTCCTTGCAGCCGTGATTGGGTCGTCACAGGAGTCAAGCGAACCTACACTCTTCTGGAACTTGCAGCAGTTCGCTGGGCTTGTCTCCACTTGGGTGGAAGCCATCCAGAATATTCTTGCGTCCACGGGTGACACTACTGTCATGTACGTGGACACAAAAAAAGGGGGGGGGTGTTGGGGGGTGGATGGGGGCTTGGATATCCTCATGTGGTGGTCCAAGGCTCTCCTTTTCTGGTGCTTCAAGGCACTGAGCTTTCAGCAAGACACATAAGGCGCTCGCAGCAGGTTCAAGAGCGTCCTCCACTTGGTGGACCCTACACAAAAACACCCTGCAAGGGGTGTGGCGTTATGGTTTCCACAGAAGGGGTTTTTCTTTACCACAGGTCTGTCGAGGACTCCTGATTCCTGTCACACTGGTTTGCAGACACGGAATCTTGGCCAGCGAATGTTGTTGTTTTTTTGTGTGTTTTTCTCTGGACTGGAGCAAGCGGACCGCTTATGCCTTTCCTTACTTCCCGATCCCGCCCTAAATGGTTGGGAAGCCGAGTCGGAACGCCTGCACATCAGAACCTTTGGCATTTTCAGTTCCGCTAATGCAGAATTCTGATAGTTCTGGAGGCTCGCGCTGTTGCCATTGGTATGATTGTTTTCCTCCTGCCGGAAACGGCATTTCATCGGCTAGCAGACGGCGGTCTAATGGCGAGACGTCGTATCCTGGTGAAGTCTGTCTTTTCCCCCTCGCTTTTCTATCTCCTTCCTAATATTTCGTTTACTTACTCTAACTTCTGTCTTTCATTATTATTTTCTCTCTTTTATGTTCGTAGCCTAAGTTAGTTTATTGTTTTGTGTTGTTTACTGTATTGTTAAATAAAGTTGTTGGGGTTGTTGTTTTTTTTGTTTTTGTTTTTTTGTTTTTTGGGTTTTTTTTGGTTTTTTTGGTTTGTTTGTTTGTTGTTGTTGTTTTTTGTTATTTACGCCTCTTAAGTGTTTATTTACTGCGAATCCCACGGTAGTGTTTGGCCATTTTGGGGGTTTGTGACATCCAGCTTTCTTGTTTCCATGAGTAACGGTATCTGTGAATATCAATTTGTGATACCCCCATCCTAAACATATATATATGTGTGTGTGTGTGTGTGTGTGTGTGTGTGTGTGTGTGTGTGTGTTGATCCATAAAACATTATTGCAAAACAAGTTTTGTATTATTTTATATATTACGGGTATCTGAACACTGTTTTCCAAGTGGTCATGCCAACGATAACAAAATGAGTTGTGCAGTTTTTCTCTGAGTTCTTTATAAAAAAATAATAATAATGATAATAATAATGATAATAATAAGAGACAGACAGACAGACAGAGAGAGACAGAGACAGAGAGGGGGCTGGGGGGCACAACAACAACAAAACAAAGAGTGAAAGGAAAAGAACAGACAGGAGCGGCAGGGGATATTTGCTTTGTCCTCGGTTCCTGTTTTGACGTGTGTTTGCGGTCTGCAAAATAAACATTATCATTGTTGCTAATGTTGCTGTTTTTGTCTTTGTGTGTGTGTGTGTGTGTGTGTGTGGTTTCTTAGTGCGGTTGTTGTTGTTGTTATTGTTGTTGTTGTTGTTGTTTTCATGTTGGTGTTTTGTTTCCTCTTCCATTTCAGCTGTATTCAGTCATCATTATCGTGCTCCTTCTTCGTTTTTATGCTCTTTTTCTTCTTCTTCTTCTCCATCTTCTTCCTCTTCTTCTTCTTCTCCTTCTCCTCCTCCTCCATCTTCTTCTTCTTCTTCTTCTTCTTCTTCTTCTTCTTCTTCTTCTTCTTCTTCTTCTTCTTCTCCTCCTCCTCCATCTTCTTCTTCTTCTTCTTCTTCTGCTTCTCCTCCTCCTCCTCCTCCATCTTCTTCTTCTTCTTCTTCTTCTTCTTCTCCTCCTCCTCCTCCATCTTCTTCTTCTTCTTCTTCTCCTCCTCCTCCTCCTCCTCCTCCTCCATCTTCTTCTTCTTCTTCTTCTTCTTCTTCTTCTTCTTCTTCTTCTTCTTCTTCTTCTTCTCCTCTCCTCCTCCTCCTCCTCCTCCTCCTCCTCCATCTTCTTCTTCTTCTTCTTCTTCTTCTTCTTCTTCTTCTTCTTCTTCTTCTCCTCCTCCTCCTCCTCCTCCTCCTCCATCTTCTTCTTCTTCTTCTTCTTCTTCTTCTTCTTCTTCTTCTTCTTCTCCTCCTCCTCCTCCTCCTCCTCCTCCTCCATCTTCTTCTTCTTCTTCACCATCACCGTCACTTTCTTCTTTTCCTTCTCCTCCACCTCCTGTGTCTACTCCTTCCCCTCCATTCCGCCCTCTCTTTCTCTCTCTCTCTATTTCTCCCCGTCTCTATGTTACTATCGTGTCGCGGAATGAATTAGCTGCCTTTGAAAGGATGTGACGCAATCCACGGCAAAACAGGAACACCGGAAGGGGGCGGGGTGGGGGGGGGGGGGAGGAGAGAGAGAGAAACAAAAACAACAACAACAATACAACTAACAACATCAACAACAGAGGACAAGATGATACACCTGCTTCCTAGGGGGCGCCGCAAACACTGGGGGGGGGGGGGGGGGGGGGGGGGTTGCAGCTGTGTCAATACCGTCAACCCCACAATAGGAAGGGAAAATGCTATTAGAAGCATGTGCTCCCACGTGCGCGCGCGCACGCACACGCACACTCACATAACTCACACATGCACAAGCATGTACAAGCATATATGCGCGCGCGCACATACACACACGCACAACCACACACACACACACACACACACACACACACACACACACACACACACACACACACACACACGCCGATACTGTTCCTCAGTGTCCTTCACAATAGGGGGGTAGTGAGAGGGCTCTCTCTGGTCTGGGGGTCGGGGGCGGGGGTGTGGGGGAGCTGGGACAGGGGGAAGCGTACGCATGTGTGGGTCATTGGGATCAGCCCTGTAGGTCTCTCTCTGGGTAGGGGGATATCCATGTGTGGGTCATTGGGATTACCCTTGTGGGTCTTTCTCTGAGTAGGGGGATACCCATGTATGAGTCATTGGGATCAGCCCTGTGGGTCTCTCTCTGGGTGGGGGATACCCATGTGTGGGTCATTGGGATCAGCCCTGTAGGTCTCTCTCTGGGAGGGGGGATACCCATGTGTGGGTCATTGGGATTACCCTTGTGGGTCTCTCTCTGGGTGGGGGGATACCCATGTGTGGGTCATTGGGATCAGCCCTGTAGGTCTCTCTCTGGGTGGGGGGGGGGGGAGGAACCCATGTATGAGTCATTGGGATCAGCCCTGTAGGTCTCTCTCTGGGGGTGGGGGGGATACCCATGTGTGGGTCATTGGGATCAGACCCTTGGGTCTCTCTCTGTGGGATACCCATGTGTGGATCATTGGGATCAGCCCTGTAGGTCTCTCTCCAACAACAGCTGGGGTCCTCTAGGTGTGGTATGTACGATGTAGCTGTACCTTCCTACACACACTGTATGTGACGTCCACTGGGACACGTGAGTTGGCCTTTTCATCTTTAAAAGCGCTGAATGGGGAGAAGAAAAAAAAAGAAGAAAGGAAAGGCAGGGAAAAGAAAGAAATAGGAAAGAAAGAAGGGAAAACGTGACTAAAAAAATTTTTTTTTTTTTTTAATAACACTGAAAAAAAACCCGGAAAAATTAAGTGACAAAGAAAGAAAGAAGGGAAAATATCCGTGACTAAAAAACCGCACCGAAAGAACCCGAACGAATTCAGTGAGTCAGAAAGAAAGAAAAAAAGAGAAAAAAGAAAGAAAGAAGGGAAAACATGACTGAAAAAAAAAATCATTCCGAAAGAACCCGAACAAATTAAGTGAGAAAGAAAGAAAGAGGGAGGGAGGAAAAAAAAGGAATGAAAAACAAAAATGTAACAGCTTTGCAAGAAAGAAGCTTACCACTTCAACGCAAATAGGTTTTTGTTATTTTTTTGGTTAAAGATTAAAACGGAGACTGATTTTTTTTGGGGGGGGCTTCTTCCCCTTCTTTGTGAATAACAAGGTTTGAATTTAATATTCACTCTGTCATTGCAGATCACGATTTAACAACTAGTGAGCTTGTCAGGCTTCTTGTGGACTGTCCAGTTGTTTAATCTTGGGATTTGGATTTTCTATGAAGAATCTCTCTCTCTCTCTCTCTCTCTCTCTCTCTCTCTCTCTCTCTCTCTCTCTCTCTCTCTCAGCGAAGGAAAAGAAAGGAAAGGAAACAATTCTAACGAAATCATTTTAGACACGCCTTGATTGTTTCCCCTTGGTTATTTAGATTTTTTTTTCTGGAAGGGGATAACAATTGGTATTTGCTCATATTCGCTTCTATTTCGTGTATTTATTTCATTAATTATCTAGCAGTTGGCTTCCCTAATTCAAAGCGCATTCTCTG
>NC_134895.1:39493857-39496215 GCF_041734735.1 Babylonia areolata | reverse complement strand
GACAGTAAGTAAACAGGAAGATCGATAAATCAAACATTTTTTTTTTTAAGCGACAGTAAAAAAAAAAACAGAAAGCTCGATAAAACAAACATAAAAAAAAACCAGTAAGAAAACAGGAAGCTCGATAAAACAAACAAATAAATATTAAACAAACAAAAACAAACAAGCAAAAAACAACACCAGGCAATGCTCTTATAAGAAACAACAGACCCCTCAAAATAGGTTAAACAAAAACTAGGAGTTAGATTGTGACGCAAGTCCCAGAATTCCTTATCTCCCCCCCCCCCCCCCCCAACCACCACCACCACCACCACCCCTCCCTTGAAATAACGTCACGACAGAGATGGATGAAGGGGTGGGAGGTGCGGGGGGGGCGGGGGGGGGGGGGTGAGGGGGCGAGGGAACCTCCAAGTTGTTTCATCCCCTCTGGCTCCAGCCCTACCCTGCAATCTCTCTGCCTCCTCCATGGATATCTCATGTTTGAACCACTCTGTCTGTCTGTCTGTCTGTCTGTTCGTCTGTCCGCCTTTCTCTGTCTCTCTGTCTCTGTCTCTTTCTCTGTCTCTGTCTCTGTCTCTCTCTCTCTCTCCCTCCCTCTCTCTCTCTCTCTCTCTCTTTATGTATATCACTTTGTCTCTCTCTCGAACGAAGGAAAATCATACGTTCGCTCTCTCTCTCTCTCTCTCTCTCTCTCTCTCTCTCTCTCTCTCTCTCTCTATCTATCTATCTATCTATCTATCTATCTATCTCTGTTTATTATCAATGTTAGTCATCATTCCTATGCTGATGACACTCAACTTCAGAAGAGTGATACCCCTGAAAATTGTCCTCGCTCTTGCAAGAAACATCTGAATGCTTCCTGGACATTCAAAACTGGATGACTCTAAATAAGTTACAATTGAACGCGGACAAAACTGAAGCAATGATCACAGGAACTAAACAAAAACTCTCTTCCATCACAACTGACACAATCAAACTTGGCAGTACATTCATCTCTCTTTCCAGCTCAGTCAGGAACCTTGGCGTTGTCTTTGACAATATACTGTCCATGCAAAACATTTATCAGTCAGACATGCTACTGTCAATTGCGACGCATCAGTTCCATTCGGAAATATCTGTCCACCGACGCAACATCTAGACTTGTTTCTCTCATTCTCTCTCGCCTTGACTACTGTAACTCCCTATTGTCTGGTTTGCCTGCTTCATCCATTCAGTCCCTTCAGCGCATACAAAACTCTGCTGCCCAACTCGTCCTCAGAAAGAAAAGATCTCAGCACATCACTGCTATTTTGCAACATCTCCATTGGCTCCCTGTCTCGCACAGAATAAAGTATAAGATCAGCACTCCATGTCATAAATGCATTCACAAATCTGCCCCTTCCTGTCTTTGTGGCTGCCTTCACCTCTACACTCCATCTCGCTCTCTACGATCGGCTTCGGATCCACTCTGTTTATGCATACCCAGATTCAAACACTCTACTGTCGGACGCCGTTCTTTCTCTGTCTCTGGACCTTGCATTTGGAATGAACTTCCTCTTTCGCTTTGTCAGGTCTCCGCACTCAGCTCTTTCAAGTCTGGCCTTAAAACCCACCTCTTCACAAGACAGCCTCCCTCCCCTACCTCTTCCTTGTCTTCAGTTTCTATGATTTTAGAGTTATGCATGCGTGTGAATGAGTGGTGTAAAAGCGCTTAGATTTGTCTCTGCACAAGATTCAACGCTAAATACTATCATTTATTTTTGTTTTTTGTGTTTTTTCCCCTCCCTTCCATTCTCTCTCTCTCTCTCTCTCTCTCTCTCTCTCTCTCTCTCTCTCTCTCTCTCTCTCTCTTTCTCTCTCTCTCTCATCTCTGTCTCCCCTTCTCTCTCTCCCCCTTCTCTCTCTCTCTTATCTTCGCCCACTTCTCTCTCTCCCTCTCTTTCCCTCTGTCTCTCCCTCTCTTTCTCTCTCTCTCTCTCCTCACCCTCTCTCCCCTCCCTTTCTCTCTGTCTCTCTCCCCTCACCCTCTCTCCCTCCCTCTCTCTCTCTCTCTCTGGGTGTGAGTGTGTGACTGTGTTCCCTTCATTATATTTTTATGATGATGATTAGTATTATAATTATCATTAGTAGTAGTAGTAGTAGCAATGGTGGTGGTGGTAGTGGTAGTGGTAGTAGTTGTATTTACCATTGTTATTATTGTTGTGTCGTATCGTTACTGTTTTTGTTGTCACGATGACAGACTGGAAGACTAGGCAATGCCTAAAATCTTTATCCTTGAGTAATACAGTTTTTGAATCACACACACACACACACACACACACACACACACACACACACACACACACACACACATGACATGCAAACAGACATACATACATG
>NC_134895.1:39468857-39483857 GCF_041734735.1 Babylonia areolata | reverse complement strand
ACAGAAAGAGTCACACACAGAGAGGCACAGAGAGGCAGTGACAGAGATAGACACACAGAGACAGTGACAGACAGAGTCACACACAGAGAGGCACAGAGAGGCAGTGACAGAGATAGACACACAGAGACAGTGACAGAGGCAGAGAGTCAGGGGCGAGACAGGCAGGGAGAGAAAGCGAGAGACAGAGAAAGAGAGGCAGAGACAGAGAGACAGGGACAGAGATATAGACATAAGGAGGCAGACATAGACGGGGGCACACAGACTGTCAGGCGCAAAGAGAGAGATAGAGAGAAAGGGGGAGGGGGGGAAGAGGCAATCTGAAAGACAGACTGACAAACAAACGTGAGAGACAGACAGACATACAGAAAGAGAGACACCCGCAATGCAATCTGAAAGACAGACTGACAGACAAACGTGAGAAACAGACAGACATACAGACAGAGAGACACACGCACAAACAGAGACACACACCAAGATAAGACTATAACCCTCAAACACTGTTTTCACTTAAAGGATAAAGATTTGAATGAAATGCATCGCCTTCAGATAATTATATCCCTGTGACATCACCACCACCATCATCATGACCACCACCACCACCAACAACAACACACAAACACACAGAGACGCAGGCAGACAGACAGAAACAGAGACACACACACACACACACACACACACACACACACACACACACACACACACACACACACACACACACACACAGAGAGAGAGAGAGAGAGACAGGGAGACATAAAAAGAAAATAGACATAATAGAGAAAGGAGACGGGAAGGAGGAGAAAGTAAAAAAAGAAGTAGGGGGGTGGGGGAGTGAGGGGGAGAATCGGGGGGGGGGGGCGGGGGGGGCGAGGTGGAGTTGTAATAGTTTTCAGACCTGAGATATTGTGGCATTGTCTGCCAACTCTGGACCAGTCTGAGTTGTTCTGTTCTGTCTGCCGTAGGCTGACTTGACGATGTAGCATGCAGGGGGAAAAGGGAGGTTGGTTGTGTGTGTGTGGGTGGTGGTGGTGGTGTCTCTGTGTGTGAGTGTGTGTGTGTGGGAGGGGTAATGGTTAACCAATAGGGGTGGGGATGTGATGTGGGGGGGAACCAGTAGGGGTGGGGATGTAATGTGTGACGATGTAGCACGATGGGGAGGGAGGAGGTGGTTGTGTGGGGGGGAGGGATAGGGCCGGGGGGGGGGGGGGGGCGGGGGGTGTGATGTGTGACGATGTAGCACGTGGGTAAGGGGCGGGGGTGGTTGTGGGGAACCGATAGGGGTGGGGATGTAATATGTGTAGTCAGCAATAAGGGTGGGGATGTAATATGTGTAGTAACCAATAGGGGTTGGGGATGTAATGTGTGTGGTAACCAATAGGGGTGGGGATGTAATGTGTGTGGTAACCAATAGGGGTGGGGATGTCATGTGTGTGGTAACCAATAGGGGTGGGGATGTCATGTGTGTGGTAACCAATAGGGGTGGGGATGTAATGTGTGTGGTAACCAATAGGGGTGGGGATGTAATATGTGTAGTAACCAATAAGGGTGGGGATGTAATGTGTGTGGTAACCAATAGGGGTGGGGATGTAATTTGTGTGGTAACCAATAGGGGTGGGGATGTAATATGTGTAGTAACCAATAAGGGTGGGGATGTAATGTGTGTGGTAACCAATAAGGGTTGGGATGTAATGTGTGTGGTAACCAATAGGGGTGGGGATGTAATGTGTGTGGTAACCAATAGGGGTGGGGATGTGATGTGTGGTGGTCTGGCCTTAGGGCGACACCAGGCTGACGGACTCCACACAGATGGACATCCATTGCCCTTCCCTGATAAGAGGCTCTGTCAGGGTGACCGAATATTTTCCCTCACCACATAGAACACCCTTCTATGGATACCAACAAAACCCTGTCTCGCGTGCACCTCGGGGATCAGCTGCATAGCACGAGACATAAATTCAGATCCCCAAAACCCCAAAACAGGCGTGGCAAAAGAGGTGGGAAAAGATCGTGCTTAGGTAGCAGAATGACAAAAGCAGAGCGGCTGTCAAAGAAATTCTTTAGAATCGGCAGTTGGAATTGTTCCAGCGCAAGAATGAGAATCTCAACAATTGAGAAATTGGCATATGATTTTGACATTCTATGTCTCCAAGAGACCAGGACAAGTGCAGACAGACCAATACATTTTGAGAATTTCACAGTCTTTCAAAGGAATGAAGGAAGAGGGGTAGCAATCATACTGAACAAAAACCTAAAAAACAAAGTTTCCACCATAAATCTAGAGAAATGGTGTAGCAACTCATGTGAATTATTGGGGGTGCGTCTTGACAAACCTGACGGAGTTCACAAAAGCATCGTGCTCATCAATGCCTACGTTCACCCAGGAACCTGCACAACAAAAGAGGATTGGGCCTTTTTAGAGGAAATAGAGAACGAACTTGGAGACTCGGTCATTATCTGTGGAGACCTCAATGCAAGATCGAAGTTATGGGACCAGCGGAACACCAACCCACAAGGACTCGCACTTGAAGGAATGATAGGGGAAATTCTTCTTAGCCCTTTAACAACCACATCCCCAACTCGCCTTGGAACAAGACAAGGGGACAGTGACAGTGTGATCGACATCGCTCTAACATCTCCAAAATTCAGAGCAGAAATGAATGCAGAGACGCTTCCATACCAAGGCAGCGACCACCTCCCGGTAGCTTTCAGTCTACAGAAACTGTCCGATAAACCCTGTATGAAACTGCGTGATCCATTTCAGTATGAAACCAAAGAGACAACCGTCATCGAAAAATTAAGACGCAGAAGAAACAAAAGAACGGCACTGAACAGGATGCAAACTATTCAGCCCCCATGGTGGAATACCGACACAGAGAGAGCCTGGATAGAAAAACATGCGGCTGTCAAACTTTGGCAAAAAGAAAGAACAAAACCATCTCCGGACAAAGATATTGAAACAAAAATGAAAGAAAAAACTAAACAGTTTGAAGTCACTGCTCAAGAGGCCAAAAATGACAAGTGGAAACAGTTTTGCGAGGCACTCAGTTATGACACAACATTGACAGAGTTCTGGCAATTTTATCGTCGCATGGAAGGGAAAACGTGCACAACAACAACCCCAGACATGTTAGACACTGACGGAACCAAGCTTAAGACAAATGAAGAAAAAGGATCTGCCTTGCTCAAACGTTTCATACAACAGAGTGATCAAAGAAACTTAGATGAGAAAAAGAAATATGTTGAGGAGTTAAACCAAACCCTTATGCAGACTGGACCTGATGATGACTTGACAATGGATGATCTAAACGAGACAATAGCTAAATGCAAGAAAGAATCGGCTCCTGGCCCAGACAAAGTTCGTTACTCAGACATCAAGGAGCTATCGGAAGAAGACAGAAGCAAACTTTTCAATCTATATCAAAACAGTTTCCACAATGGACAGGTGCCGGAGGACTGGACACACAGCTTCTTAAAACCCATACCAAAACCAGGAAAGGACCATCGTCAGGTAAGCGGCTACCGGATCCTAACCATGCAAAACATTGTTGGAAAGCTCATGGAACGCATGATAGCCAGGAAACTTGCAAGGGATCTTGAACACAGGCACATTCTCCCTTCAAATCAAGGTGGTTACAGAACAGGCAAGTCCACATGGGAAAATGCAGCTGCCTTTGCATATGAGGTGTATGAAGGATTTCAAAGAAAAGAAGAAACACTAGCAGTAGCAATTGACCTTGAAGATGCCTACAATAAAGTCCAGTTTGCGCACCTCATGGAGCTGCTACTAAGGTATGGAGTAAGTTTGACACTGACAAGATGGATAGCAGCAGCGCTTCAGGAAAGAACCGTCGTCCTACGCCTCGGAGATTGGATGTCTGCACCTTCTAAACTATCCATGGGACTGCCACAAGGGTCTCCACTCTCTCCTGTCCTCTACAATGTCTACACGAAGGGCCTTGCAGACTTAAACAACAATGGAATTGCTCGGGTGCTTACCCTTGCGGATGACGGCCTGGTCTTCAAAACTTCGAAAAATGCTCAGGAAAGAACTGAAGCCGTCCAGAAACAACTAAACAATATTGCTCAATGGTGCAAAGACACAGGATCTTCCATCAATCCAGCGAAAGCCCAAACGTTGCTGTGCACCCTCAACAACAAAACCGCGAGCAAATCACCACCTTCTGTGTCATTCGATGGGATTCAAATTGAGAAAACTGAATGCCTACGCTACCTAGGAATACACTTCGACAGGATGCTGACCTTCAGAAAACATACGGAAAACACTGTTCTCAAATGCAAAAAGGGCCTTTCAGTCTTAAAAGCAATGGCAACCAAAGGAATTGAACATCGCCACCTCTTCCTGCTATACCAATCACTCGTCCTCAGTGTGATCGACTACGGACTTGGGCTAACAACACTGTCTCAAAGCAACCTCCTAAAATTAGAAAGAGTCCAAAATGAAGCTATGAGGCTGATCCTTGGAACAACAAAAGACACGCCCACAGAAACCATGCGATACCTGCTTGACCTTCCTTCAGTGCAGGCCAGAAACAAGTTAGAACAGGTCAAGACCTACTTCAAAGCATTAGAAAACCCTCAAAACCCACTGCATGACGCAGTCAAAGAACCAAAAGGCAGCCGTCTAGGACGAGGAAGATCATGGATGGGGCAAGCAGAAGACACAATCCAGCTAGTATGCCGACTTCAAGACCTGAAAGAAACAAAAGAATGGGAGAAAAACCCCGAAAACCTCAACCATCTATTCAACACAGTCATTTCACCCACTCTAGGAAGACATTGTCGGGAATGGCCAGAGGGCAAAACTGATGCGGAAGTGAAGCTGCTTATAGAAGAAAACAGTAAAGAAGAGGACATCATCATATACACAGATGGCTCAGTCACCAAAGACCAGTCTGGCTGGGGATTCACTGCGAAACAAAATGGAAAAACAATTTGGGAAGAGAATGCTGCCTACAAAGTCACAACCTCCAGCCTAACGATGGAAGTTGAAGCTGTGACACATGCCCTCCAGTGGCTATCGTCCTTCCATACGCCCGGAAACCAACATGCCATGATTCTAACCGACTCAATGAACCTCATACAGAAAATTGAAAACGGAATGGGAAGCCCAGAGTGGCATAACGCAATGCGCAACTTTCAGATTAAAAAACTCACATGGTCATACTGCCCGGGACATGCAGGTGTTAAGGGAAATGAGCGAGCTGACAGACTTGCTGGTAACGCAACACCAACGAGCGGCCTACATCTAGGAAAATCGGAAATCCTCAGAAAAGTCAAAGAATACCAAAAAGAACAGGTACAAGGCCATCACACCATCGATCGCCTCAAAGAAATAAAAGCAGAGAGAGGGAGCGGCCGCAAATCTAACATGAAAGGTAGAGCACGATGCTTTGCAAATCAAACAAATATCGGCATCATTTCCAAACCAACATTGCGCAAATTTCTTCTAAACGGAACAGAGTCTCTGTGGGCCTTTCCAAACACAATAGACCGAGCAACACACTAGACGCCACGTTCTTGGCATCAGAGATCTTTTCCCATCCCTCTTGCGGCCAGTCAGTGGCGGCTGTGTGTGTTTGTGTGTATGTGTGCTTTTGAGTGCGTTTGTGAATGCGCGAGAGTGAAACTGTACACAAGTGTCAGGAGAGATATGTGTACGTGTGTGTGTGTGTGTGTGTGTGTGTGTGTGTGTGTGTGTGTGTGTGTGTGTGTGTGTGAGGGGAGGTGGGAGTGCAGGGGGAGGTGGGGTAGAGGATGAGGTATGTGAGTGTATGCATGCCTACACTGTGGGAGCAACAGGATATTGGAACGTGTATATATATATATATATATATATATATATATATATATATATATATCTTTGTATGTACGTGTGTGGAGTTGGGGGTGGGAGATATGGGCGTATGTGTGTGTGCTTGTACAAGTAAGTGTTCATCTCTGTGAGTGTGTGTTTGTGTGTGTGTGTGTGTGCCGTGGAAGCTGCGATACGTAGACTAGAAATGAGTGTGTGGAGGAGGGGGTAGAGGAGGTGCAAGGTAATGTGTGTGTGTGTGTGTGTGTGTTGGAGCTCATGTACGTTTATATGTATTTGACTGTGCTTTCATATGTGCTTGTACAAGTAAGTGTTCATCTCTGTGAGTGTGTGTTTGTGTTTGTGTGTGTGTGTGTGCCGTGGAAGCTGCGATACTTAGACTAGAAATGAGTGTGTGGAGGAGGGGGGTAGAGGAGGTGCACGGTAATGCGTGTGTGTGTGTGTGTTGGAGCTCATGTACGTTTATATGTATTTGACTGTGCTTTCATATATGTGAAACTGCATGTCTGGTGCATTTCTGTTATGCATGTGTGGGTGTATGTGTGAATGTGTGTCTTCATTTTTTACATTTATTTGCTTATTTATCACCATTGTTGTCTTATTTATTTATTTATTTATGTTTTATTATTATCATTTTATTAGTATTACTAATATTATTACTACTACCTTTTTCTATATTATAATTATTATTTATTTATTTATTTATTTATTTATTTATTTATGCAAGCTTATCTATTATTTATTCCCCCGTTTTTTTGTGTTTTTTTTTGTGTTTTTTTTGTTTTTTGTTGTTGTTTTTTTGTGTGTGTGGTTGTGTGTGTGTTTTTTTTTTTGTTTGTTTGTTGTTGTTTTTTGTTTGTTTGTTTTTTTGTTTTGTTTTGTTTTTTCCCAAGGCCTGACTAAGCGCGTTGGGTTACGCTGCTGGTCAGGCATCTGCTTGGCAGATGTGGTGTAGCGTATATGGTTTTGTCCGAACGCAGTGACGCCTCCTTGAGCTACTGAAACTGAAACTGAAACTGTGTGGTGGAACCAATAGGGGTGGGGATGTAATGTGTGTGGTAACCAATAGGGGTTGGGGATGTAATGTGTGTGGTAACCAATAGGGGTGGGGATGTCAAGTGTGTGGTAACCAATAGGGGTGGGGATGTCATGTGTGTGGTAACCAATAGGGGTGGGGATGTGATGTGTGGTGGAACCAATAGGGATGGGGATGTCATGTGTGTGGTAACCAATAGGGGTGGGGATGTAATGTGTGTGGTAACCAATAGGGGTTGGGATGTAATGTGTGTGGTAACCAATAGGGATGGGGATGTCATGTGTGTGGTAACCAATAGGGGTGGGGATGTAATGTGTGTGGTAACCAATAGGGGTGGGGATGTAATGTGTGTGGTAACCAATAGGGGTTGGGATGTAATGTGTGTGGCAACCAATAGGGGTGGGGATGTAATGTGTGTAGTAACCAATAGGGGTGGGGATGTAATATGTGTGGTAACCAATAGGGGTGGGGATGTAATGTGTGTGGCAACCAATAGGGGTGGGGATGTAATATGTGTAGTAACCAATAGGGGTGGGGATGTAATATGTGTGGTAACCAATAGGGGTGGGGATGTAATGTGTGTGGTAACCAATAGGCGTGGGGATGTAATGTGTGTGGTAACCAATAGGGGTGGGGATGTCATGTGTGTGGTAACCAATAGGGGTGGGGATGTCATGTGTGGGGTAACCAATAAGGGTGGGGATGTCATGCGTGGGGTAACCAATAGGGGTGGGGATGTAATGAGTGTGGTAACCAATAGGGGTGGGGATGTCATGTGTGTGGTAACCAATAGGGGTGGGGATGTAATGTGTGTGGTAACCAATAGGGGTGGGGATGTCATGTGTGGGGTAACCAATAAGGGTGGGGATGTCATGCGTGGGGTAACCAATAGGGGTGGGGATGTCATGTGTGTGGTAACCAATAGGGGTGGGGATGTCATGTGTGGGGTAACCAATAAGGGTGGGATGTCATGCGTGGGGTAACCAATAGGGGTGGGGATGTCATGTGTGTGGTAACCAATAGGGGTGGGGATGTAATGAGTGTGGTAACCAATAGGGGTGGGGATGTAATGTATGTGGTAACCAATAGGGGTGGGGATGTCATGTGTGTGGTAACCAATAGGGGTGGGGATGTCATGTGTGTGGTAACCAATAGGGGTGGGGATGTCATGTGTGGGGTAACCAATAGGGGTGGGGATGTCATGTGTGTGGTAACCAATAAGGGTGGGGATGTCATGTGTGGGGTAACCAATAGGGGTGGGGATGTCATGTGTGGGGTAACCAATAGAGGTGGGGATGTCATGTGTGTGGTAACCAATAGGGGTGGGGATGTCATGTGTGGGGTAACCAATAGGGGTGGGGATGTCATGTGTGGGGTAACCAATAGGGGTGGGGATGTCATGTGTGGTGGAACCAATAGGGGTGGGGATATCATGTGTGTGGTAACCAATAGGGGTGGGGATGTCATGTGTGGGGTAACCAATAGGGGTTGGGATATCATGTGTGAGGGAACCAATAGGGGTGGGGATATCATGTGTGGGGTAACCAATAGGGGTGGGGATGTGATGTGTGGTGGAACCAATAGGGGTGGGGATATCATGTGTGTGGTAACCAATAGGGGTGGGGATATCATGTGTGTGGTAACCAATAGGGGTGGGGATGTCATGTGTGTGGTAACCAATAGGGGTGGGGATGTGATGTGTGGTGGAACCAATAGGGGTGGGGATATCATGTGTGTGGTAACCAATAGGGGTGGGGATATCATGTGTGGGGTAACCAATAGGGGTTGGGATTTCATGTGTGGGGGAACCAATACGGGTGGGGATGTGATGTGTGGGGGAACCAATAGGGGTGGGGATGTCATGTGTGAGGGAACCAATAGGGGTGGGGATATGATGTGTGGGGTAACCAATAGGGGTTGGGATATCATGTGGGGGGTAACCAATAGGGGTGGGGATGTCTTGTGTGTGGTAACCAATAGGGGTGGGGATGTCATGTGTGGGGTAACCAATAGGGGTGGGGATGTCATGTGTGTGGTAACCAATAGGGGTGGGGATGTCATGTGTGTGGTAACCAATAGGGGTGGGGATGTCATGTGTGTGGTAACAATAGGGGTTGGGATATCATGTGTGGGGGAACCAATAGGGGTGGGGATGTCATGTATGTGGTAACAATAGGGGTGGGGATGTCATGTGTGTGGTAACCAATATGGGTGGGGATGTCATGTGTGTGGTAACCAATAGGGGTGGGGATGTCATGTATGTGGTAACAATAGGGGTGGGGATGTCATGTGTGCGGTAACCAATAAGGGTGGGGATGTCATGTGTGGGGTTACCAATAGGGGTGGGGATGTCATGTGTGTGGTAACGAATAGGGGTGGGGATGTCATGTGTGGGGTAACCAATAGGGGTGGGGATGTAATGAGTGTGGTAACCAATAGGGGTGGGGATGTCATGTGTGTGGTAACCAATACGGGTGGGGATGTCATGTGTGGGGTAACCAATAAGTGTGGGGATGTCATGTGTGGGGTAACCAATAAGGGTGGGGATGTCATGTGTGTGGTAACCAATAGGGGTGGGGATGTAATGTGTGTGGTAACCAAAAGGGGTGGGGATGTCATGTGTGTGGTAACCAATATGGGTGGGGATGTCATGTGTGTGGTAACCAATAGGGGTGGGGATGTCATGTATGTGGTAACAATATTGGTGGGGATGTCATGTGTGCGGTAACCAATAAGGGTGGGGATGTAATGTGTGTGGTAACCAATATGGGTGGGGATGTCATGTGTGGGGGAACCAATAGGGGTGGGGATGTCATGTGTGTGGTAACCAATAAGGGTGGGGATGTCATGTGTGTGGTAACCAAAAGGGGTGGGGATGTCTTGTGTGTGGTAACCAATAGGGGTGGGGATGTCATGAGTGTGGTAACCAATAAGGGTGGGGATGTCATGTGTGTGGTAACCAATAGGGGTGGGGATGTCATGTGTGGGGTAACCAATAGGGGTGTGGATGTAATGTGTGTGGTAACCAATAGGGGTGGGGATGTCAAGTATGCAGTAACCAATAGGGGTGGGGATGTAATGTTGGGGGGAACCAATAGTGGTGTGGATGTAATGTGTGTGGTAATCAATAGGGGTGGGGATATAATGTGTGGGGTAACCAATAGGGGTGGGGATGTCATGTGTGTGATAACCAATGGGGGTGGGGATGTCATGTGCGGGGTAACCAATGGGGGTGGGGATGTCATGTGTATAGTAACCAGTAGGGGTGGGGATGTCATGTGCGTGGTAACCAATAAGGGATTGGGATGTCATATGTGGGGTAACCAATAGGGGTCGGGATGTCATGATTGTGGTAACCAATGGGGGTGGGGATGTAATGTGTGTGGTAACCAATAGGGGTGTGGATGTAATGTTGGGGGGAACCAATAGGGGTGGGGATGTAATGTCTGCGGTAACCAATAGGGGTGTGGATGTAGTGTGTGTGGTAACCAATAGGGGTGGGGATGTAATGTTTGGCGGGACCAATAGAGGTGTGGATGTCATGTTTGTGGTAACCAATAGGGGTGTGGATGTAATGTGCGTGGTAACCAATAGGGGTGGGGATGTGATGTGTTGGGGAACCAATAGGGGTGGGGATGTGATGTGTGTGGTAACCAATAGGGGTGGGGATGTAATGGGTGTGGTCACGAATAAGGGTGGGGATGGAATGTGTGGGGTAACCAATAGGGGTGGGGATGGAATGTTTGGCGGGACCAATAGAGGTGTGGATGTCATGTTTGTGGTAACCAATAGGGGTGTGGATGTCATGTTTGTGGTAACCAATAGGGATGGGGATGTAATGTGCGTGGTAACCAATAGGGGTGGGGATGTAATATGTGTAGTAACCAATAGGGGTGGGGATGTAATGTGTGTGGTAACAAATAGGGGTGGGGATGTAATGTGCGTGGTAACCAATAGGGGTGGGGATGTAATATGTGTAGTAACCAATAGGGGTGGGGATGTAATGTGCGTGGTAACCAATAGGGGTGGGGATGTAATATGTGTAGTAACCAATAGGGGTGGGGATGTAATGTGTGTGGTAACCAATAGGGGTGGGGATGTAATGTGTGGGGTAACCAATAGGGGTGGGGATGTAATGTGTGTGGTAACCAATAGGGGTGGGGATGTAATGTGTGTGGTAACCAATAGGGGTGGGGATGTCATGTGAGGGGGAACCAATAGGGGTGGGGATGTCATGTGTGATACGTATCGCGTGGTGGAGGAACAGGATGGGGATGGTTGTGTGGAGTGGGGAACTAATAAGGGTGGAGATGTTATGTGTGACGATGTAGCGTGTTGGGGAAGGAAGGGGGTGGTTATGCGGGTGGGTAACCAATACGGGTGGGTATGTGATGTGTGGGGCAACCAATCGGGGTGGGATTGTAATGTGTGGGCGATGTTAGCGTGAGTGGACGGAAGGGGGTGGTTATGGGGGTTGGTAACCAATAGGGGTGGGGATGTGATGTGTGGGGCAACCAATCGGGGTGGGATTGTAATGTGTGGGCGATGTTAGCGTGAGTGGACGGAAGGGGGTGGTTATGGGGGTTGGTAACCAATGAGGGGTGGGAATGTGATGTGTGGCGGAAGCAATAGGGGTGGGGGATGTGATGTGTGGGGGAAGCAATAGGGGTGGGGGATGTCATGTGTGCGGGAAGCAATAGGGTTGGGGATGTGATGTGTGCGGGAAGCAATAGGGGTGGGGATGTGATGTGTGCGGGAAGCAGTAGGGTTGGGGATGTGATGTGTGCGGGAAGCAATAGGGGTGGGGGATGTCATGTGTGCGGGAAGCAATAGGGGTGGGGGATGTCATGTGTGCGGGAAGCAATAGGGGTGGGGGATGTGATGTGTGCGGGAAGCAATAGTGGTGGGGGATGTCATGTGTGCGGGAAGCAATAGGGGTGGGGGGTGTCATGTGTGCGGGAAGCAATAGGGGTGGGGAAGTCATGTGTGGCGATGTGGCGCGTATGTCAGGAAGGGGCTCTGGACGCTTGTGGGGGGGTGGGGAATAATAGGGGTCGGGAAGTCATGTGTGGCGATGTAGCGAGACGTGGGAGGGGGGGAGCGATTGTGGGGTGGTGGGGAACCAATAGAGGTGGGGGTTTCAGGTGAGGCTAAAGAAAGAGAAGGATGAAGAAGGCGCGGGGCAGGACAGCGGAAGTGTGTGTGAGTGTGTGTGTGAGTGTGTGTGTGTGTTGTGTGTGTGTGTGTGTGTGTGTGTGTGTGTGTGTGTGTGTGTGTGTGTGTGTGTGTGTGTGTGTGTGTGAGGGGTTTCGTTGTGTGGAATAGGTAACAAGATCCCTGCAGGCAGGGGAACTATGTTGCAGTCAGCGCTGTGGTCAGCAGAACTTTGTGACTGCCGGTCACAGACTTGTAGTAAGTACAGTACTGTGCATCGAGAGCAAGGTGGCAGAAAGAATGGTTAAGACGTTTTTCTGCGGAATACAGAGAGTTCCTGAGGGTCTGAGTTCGAATACCCGCTCTGACACCTCTCTCTTTGACTGTAAAAATCAAACTCATTCATTCGGACTATCCGATTGTCCAGAGTACTGTACGCACTTATCGTCTTAACTCTCTCCATACGAACGGCGAAAGAGACGGCGTTAACAGCGTTTTACCCCAATTATCACCATCAAAATATTACAAGCGGAAGGCTCTTACACTGAAGGGGTGAACGTTGACAAAGAATACCACAATTCTGACGACGGAAGCTAAAGGTTGGGTCATTGAGACACCCACTGGACATCCGAGGGGTCTGTGTAGAGGAGAAGAGAGGACTGGCCGTACTGAGTGAGTTTTAACCGTCTGCAGTGCTACGCTGTCCCCTATCGAGACCAGGAAAGAAAGAAAGAAAGAAAGAAAAGAAAAGAAGAAAGAAAAAAACAACAACCGGGGACTGGTCCCAGGACTGGATGGTGGGTTCAGTGTACGGACACGATGCAGACCGACATGGGGTTGCCAAGAAAGGCGGGGGGTGGGGGGATTGGGGTGTGGTGGGTGTGGCTGGGTAGGGGTGTGTATAGGGGGCTGGTGGGGTTGGGGGTTGGGGGGTGGGGGTGTAGGTGGGGTAAGGACCTTGTTTATCTCCCTTCTCAGGGGACGTGCGTGGTGACTCACAGCTGGCAGTGTCTTACTTCTGTTCACAGCAAGTTCGTTCAGGGGTTGGTGCGCTGGCCAAAGAGTTAGTAAGAGGTAAAAGCGCACGCGCCCGGGTTAACTTCCAGGACACGGCTCTCTGTTGCGAGTTCGAGTCCCATGGAGATATATACGGACCTGGATTTGTACCCTACCTCTCCGGCCCCCCACCCCCCCCCCACCCCATCCCCCCGCCTTCCCACCCCCCACCCCCCACCCCCTCCACCACACACACATCCTACCCACCCAAGCCGCTTCCCCAGCAACCCCTTCTCTCCCCACCCCTTCCCCCTCACACACACACACACACACACACATAACCTTCCCCACCTATCCCCTCTAACAATACACACACACACGCACACACACACACGCATACACACACGCACACACGCACGCACACTCACACACGCACACACACACACACACACACACACAAGCGCACGCGTGCGCTCGCACATGCTCACACATACTCATACATACAAAGAGGGGGAGGGAGGGAGATAGAGAAAGGGAAAAAGAGAGGGGGGGAGACGTCAAAATTATTTATTTCCGTGGACGGTAGATATATATATAAAAAAAAAATTATTTAAAAAAAAAAAAGCATTGTCATGCTTTTCTTCTCCCCCCCCCTCCCCCCGCACCACCTCCTTCCCTCCAGACCCTCCCCCCCCCTACCCTCACCCCCGCCCCCACTTGGATAAGATCTACACTGCACTATACTAATGATTAAAGCATAAGCATGATGGCTATAACATATTTATGAAGGAAAGGAAAAAAACAAAGGCAGAAAAAAAAAAAAAAAAAAAACACCCCCACACGAATCAGCATATAAGAGTAATGTTGCTGGGATGGAAAAGAGTGATATAAAAGGAGAAGGGGGCAGGGAGTGTAAGGGAGCGGGCGGGGTGGGGTGGTGGTGGGGTGGATGCGCGCGGGGGGTCGGGGTGGAGGGTTTGGGGGGCTTGGGGGGGTGGGGCAAGAGTGAAAGGGAGGGACATAGAGATGGAGAGATAAGGGTGGGGGGTTCTGAATAAACGATCGATATACATGTATACATACATATACGTTGTCCGCGAGAGACAGACAGACAGACAGACAGGGGGAGGTAGAGACAAAACAAGAGAATGAGCGAGAGGGAGAGTGACAAAGACAAAGAGAGAGAGTGACAGAGACAGAGAGAGAGAGAGACGGGTGTGACGCAGAGCGAGCGAGAGATAGAGAGTGAGGTAAAGACATAACAAGAGAGAAAGAGAGAGAGAGAGAGAGACAGAGACAGAGAGACAGAGACTGGCAGAGACAAAGAGAGAGCGAGACAGACAGAGACACACACACACACACACACACACACACACACACACACACACACACACACACACACACACACACACACACACACACACACTGAGAAAGACTCTGAGAGAGATTTTTTTGAGAGAACGTGTACGTGTTATCTGATTGCAGGGAGAGAGAGCTAAAACGGGGGAAGGAGGGGGGGTGGGGGAACGGTAGGGGGAGGGGGGGAGGAGAGACAGACAGACTAGAGATGTTGAGGGAATAATATAAGAGAGTTTCCATCCATCATGCACTCACAGCGCCTGCGCTGAAACTCCACAGAATCCATACAAGTCCATGCCTCGCTTCAGGGCAAAAAGAGAGGTGGGGGGTTGGGGGTGGGGGGGGGGAGATAAGAGGGGGGAAAAAAGGGGGAGAAAGAAAATTAAAGAAAAAAAAATTAGGTTATTTGTCACAGCATTGAGATAGATCCAGGTCATGATTTCTTTTCACGTTGCATTTCTATTTTCAGTTTCTCTTCAGGGGTGTGTGTGTGTGTCTGTGTGTGGTAGGGGGTCATTGAGTGTGAGAACACCCATAAAACATGTATCACACACACACACACACACATACACACACACACACACACGCACACACACACACACACACGCATGCACGCACGTACGCA
>NC_134895.1:39458857-39461357 GCF_041734735.1 Babylonia areolata | reverse complement strand
TCATCATTTGTGGTCCGATCTCTTTGCAGTGGTTGTTAACCTGGCCTGGCCGTGGAATCGAGCAGCGCGTGTGGCTGTGATCTCCTGCTAAGACTTCACAGTGCTGGTGTACCGTGGCCCTTCACACACAGTGCTAGTGTACCGTGGTCCTTCACACACAGTGCTAGTGTACCGTGGCCCTTCACACACAGTGCTAGTGTACCGTGGCCCTTCAGCTAGTGTACCGTGGTCCTTCACACACAGTGCTAGTGTACCGTGGCCCTTCACACACAGTGCAAGTGTACCGTGGCCCTTCACACACAGTGCTAGTGTACCGTGGTCCTTCACACACAGTGCTAGTGTACCGTGGCCCTTCACACACAGTGCAAGTGTACCGTGGCCCTTCACACACGGTGCAAGTGTACCGTGGTCCTTCACACACGGTGCTAGTGTACCGTGGCCCTTCACACACAGTGCAAGTGTACCGTGGCCCTTCACACACAGTGCTAGTGTACTGTGGCCCTCACACAGCGGCCAAAGTGTGTGTGTGTGTGTGTGTGATCTCTCCCCTACTGGAAACTGGATTTCTTCTCCCGTTTCTGGATCTACATCGTTTCTGCTGTCCGTGCCTGGTAAGAAGAGTGTGTCTAGGGATCTCTTTGTGATCTGTCTGTATGTCTGTCTGTCTGTCTGTCTGTCTGTCTGTCTTGTCTCTCTCTCTCTCTCTCTCTCTCTCTCTCTCTCTCTCTTGTCTTTTTTCTCTCTCTTGTCTCTCTCTCTTGTCTATCTCTTGTCTCTCTCTTTTCTTTCTCTCTCTCTTGTCTCTCTTTTCGCTCTCTCTCTCTCTCTTCTCTCGCTGTCTTGTCTCTCTCTTGTCTCTCTCTCTTTTCTTTCTCTCTCTCTTGTCTATCTCTTGTCTCTCTCTCTCTTCTCTCTCTGTCTTGTCTCTCTCTCTCTCTCTTCTCTCTCTCTCTTTCTGTTCTGTCTGTCTATTTATCTGTCTGTCTGTCTGTGTTAATCCATAAGAATGTTCCACCACAGCTGAGTTGCTAGAAAAATAAAACAAAAAACATTATCTTGATCAGACCTTTCTACGGCACGATAGCCGAATGCTTACAATGCCTGAATGCTATTCTGCGGGGCCATTGGGTCCTGTGTTCAAATCCCCGTAAGCGTGGAGATTTTTCTGATCTCAAAAGATTCAAAGGTTTTAAAGGTTCAAAATCTTTCTCTTTTTTTTTCTTTTTTTTAATCCGAGAAACCCGAATCCAGTCTCAGATTCCAAGCTGGCACAGTAATTAATAATAATAATATGCACGGGAGGCTTCGGTGGCAGAAGAGATTAAGCGTTGGAATTCTGATCATATGTTCGCTAGTGATTAGGGTTCTTCTTCTTCTTCTTCTTCTTCTTCTTCTTCTTCGTTCGTGGGCTGCAGCTCCCACGTTCTCTCGTATATACACGAGTGGGCTTTTACGTGTATGACCGTTTTTACCCCCCGCCCCCGCCATGCAGGCAGCCATACTCCGTTTTCGGGGGTTTGCATGCTGGGGTATGTTCTTGTTTCCATAACCCACCGAACGCTGACATTTAGATGGATTACAGGATCTTTAACGTGCAGTATTTGATCTTCTGCTTGTGTATACACATGAAGGGGGAGGGGGGGGGGGGGAGGGGGTGTTCAGGCACTTAGCGGGTCTGCACATATGTGTTCGAGTCTCCCGTTTCGGCATGGTGTTGTGTCCTTGGGAAAGGCTTTTTTCTCTGATGATTTTCCTCACTCATCACTCCACGTGTGAACGGATAACCTGACTTCCGTTGGGATCCCGCATTCCTTTGCCAATCCCCATAGACACAGTGGGTTTGTGTGAATTCACTTCCCCGATAGCCGTAGAAAAGGCTATGCTACCTTTAAAGAAAAAAATTTTGTTTTATAGAACAGTGGTATTGGTGCTGTGATTAATCCATTTACTATAAACACAGTACATTGTACACAACCGGCACATCAGAGATTCCTAACTTCATGTCAGCATTCTGAGTGAGTATTATGGAAACACGAATATACCCTGCGAGCCACCCGGCCCCGAAAAACGGTGTGTTTGTCTGGTTAAATGGTGAGATAAATATTGGTCATCAGCGTATGGTGAACCCTTACAATTAACGAACGTGGAGAAAGAAAGTAGTTTTCATACCATAGTATTTGTGTTCTCTCTCTCTCTCCCTCTCTCTCTCCCTCTCTCTCTTTCATGGCAAGATTAGGAAAACCACATTAAATATAGTGACAGATTTGATTTATATAGAGTGTATAGTTCAACTCATTTAGTGAAGAAATATCTGTCTCTGAATTAAGATCGTTATTTCACGATTTATCTTGACCAGATTTAGATTTGGCATAACCGAAACCGAAACTGTTCATCAGTTTCGCTATAACAATAGAAATAAATTTGCTTTGTTATGTCCATTGTGCAAAGTCTCTAATGAAGATGAAGTTCATTTTGTCTTGATATGTCCTGCTTTGCATCA
>NC_134895.1:39421357-39433857 GCF_041734735.1 Babylonia areolata | reverse complement strand
TAGTCACGTGTAATTGTCAAAAAGTTAGAAGCAAGTAATATGCAACTCGGTGGCACCTGATGTTTTCTTCTGTGAGAGCGCGAGTGTGTTGGTTTTGCGGTTGTTGTTTTTGCTGTTGTACATGTGATTATTTGTAACACTTTTTTTCTTCAACTTTTATAACAAAAACTGTCAGTATGATACATCCCACTTTTATATCGCATTGCCTTACATTACATTACATGACATTGCCTTACATTGCATTATATTACATTACATTACATTACATTAGAATTTCGTGGTTCTCTTCACTGTTGCTGTTGTACATGTGATTATTTGTAACACTTTTTTTTTTTTTAACTTTTATAACAAAAACTGTCAGTATGATACATCATACTTTTATATCGCATTGCCTTACATTACATTACATTGCCTTACATTGCATTACATTGCCTTACATTACATTACATTGCCTTACATTGCATTACATTGCCTTACATTACATTACATTGCCTTACATTACATTACATTGCCTTACATTACATTACATTGCCTTACATTGCATTACATTGCCTTATATTACATTACATTGCCTTACATTGCATTACATTGCCTTACATTACATTACATTGCCTTACATTGCATTACATTGCCTTATATTACATTACAATTTCGTGGTTCTCTTCACTGTTGCTATTGTGCATCCTTTCTTTTAATACTTTTTAACATATACAACGAAAAGATCCTTATGGTACGGTGTACTTTATATTACGTTACATGGCGTTACATTGCAGTACTTCGCATTACATTACATTACATTACATTACGCGGACATAAAAAAAACAGTTCAGCAACAATTACTTACCCAAGCTCCACGGAATATGGCAGGACCTGTAGAAGACAGCTCTGTGTACAACTGACGTTGATGCAGTTTGCCTGTGTAACTGACAGTGAACGCAGTTAAGAATCATGAAGAACACCACCACTCACCACCACCACCACCACTGCCATCATTATTACCACTTCCACCACCACCGCCACCACTACCATCATCACCACCTCCACCGCCACCACTACCATCATCATCACCTCCACCGCCACCGCCACCACTGTGTAACTGACAGTGATCGCGTTTATGAAGAACACGACCGCTTTCACCCACCACCACCACCACTACCATTTTTTCTCTCTTTTTTTTCTTCTTTTTTTTTTTCGAGGCAAAAGCGGAATGGATTTGTTGGCTTAATTATTCCAGAAAAAAAAAAAAACATAGGAAAGAAAGAAATCTTAAGCTTTTTCCAAAAATTGTCTGACCAAAATATGTTGTGAAATTGTCACCCTTGTTTGCTGCGAACGTTAAGGAAACGGGTTGAGAGATTTTGCCCTGATCCGAAGAATGGTTTGTGATGATTTGTGTCCAGTTGCCTTCTGTTGGACAGAAACCTCATCGTGACTGAGACAAGCAGAGACAGTTAGAGAGACAGAGACAGTTAGATAGAGAAGAGACAGTCAGAGGCAGAGACAGAGACAGCCAGAGAGACGGGAACAATCAGAGAGACAGAGACAGACAGGCAGAGACAAGACGCTTTTTGACGCTTTGACGCTTAAATGTCAATGGCCATGAGGTCCTTATGACATAGGTGGATGCACCAACATACTTTCAGTTTATAACAAATTATTATAATGAACGAATGAAATGGTGAAAGCTTTCAGGCAGAGACAGAGACAGTCAGAGAGACAGAGACAGTCAGACAGGCAGAGACAGAGAGACAGGCAGAAACAGAGACAGAAAGACAGAGACAATCAGAGAGACAGAGACAGACAGACAGGCAGAGACAGAGACAGAAAGACAGAGATAATCAGAGAGACAGAAACAGACAGACAGGCAAAGACAGAGAGACAGACAGAAACAGAGACAGAAATTCAGAGATAATCAGAGAGACAGAAACAGACAGACAGGCAGAGACAGAGAGACAGACAGAAACAGAGACAGAAAGACAGAGATAATCAGAGAGACAGAAACAGACAGACAGGCAGAGACAGAGAGACAGACAGAAGCAGAGACAGAAAGACAGAGATAATCAGAGAGACAGAAACAGACAGACAGGCAAAGACAGAGACAGAAAGACAGAGACAATCAGAAAGACAGAAACAGACAGACAGGCAGAGACAGAGAGACAGACAGAAACAGAGACAGAAAGACCGAGACAACCAGAGAGACAGAAACAGACAGACAGGCAGAGACAGAGAGACAGGCAGCGACAGAGACAGAAAGACAGAGACAATCAGAGAGACAGAAACAGACAGACAGGCAAAGACAGAGACAACCAGAGAGACAGACTGGCAGAGACAGAGAGACAGGCAGAAACAGAGACAGAAAGACAGAAACAATCAAAGAGACAGAAACAGACAGACAGGCAAAAACAGAGACAGAAAGACAGATGCAGTCAGAGAGACAGACTGGCAGAGACAGTCAGAGAAGCAGAGACAGATACAGTCAGAGAGACAGAGACAAAGAGACAGAGACAGAGACAGTCAGAGAGACAGAGACAGTCAGAGAGATAGAGAAGTCACAGAGACAGAGACAGTCAGAGAGACAGAGACAGTCAGAGAGATAGAGAAGTCACAGAGACAGAGACAGTCAGAGAGACAGAGACAGTCAGAGAGATAGAGAAGTCACAGAGACAGAGACAGTCAGAGAGACAGAGAAGTCACAGAGACAGAGACGGCCAGAGAGACAGAGACAGTCAGAGAGACAGAGAAGACACAGAGACAGAGACAGTCAGAGAGATAGTCAGAGAGACAGAGACAGTCAATGAGACAGAGACAGTCAGAGAGACAGTCAGAGAGACAGAGACAGTCAGATGCAGAGACAGAGACGGCCAGAGAGACAGACTGGCAGAGACCGAGACAGTCAGAGAGACAGAGACAAACAGAGAGACAGAGACAGTCAGAGAGACAGAGACAGTCAATGAGACAGAGACAAACAGAGAGACAGAGACAGTCAGAGAGACAGAGACAGTCAGAGAGACAGAGACAGTCAGGGAGACAGAGACAGTCAGGGAGACAGAGACAGTCAGGGAGACAGAGACAGACAGAGACAGTCAGGGAGACAGAGACAGTCAGGGAGACAGAGACAGGGAGACATTCAGAGACACAGAGACAGTCAGGGAGACAGAGACAGTCAGAGAGACAGAGACAGTCAGAGAGACATTCAGAGAGACAGAGACAGTCAGAGAGACATTCAGAGAGACAGAGACAGTCAGATGCAGAGACAGAGACTGCCAGAGGGACTTATACAGTCATAGAGACAGAGACAGTCAGAGAGACAGACCGGCAGAGACCGAGACAGTCAGAGAGACAGAGACAATCAGACAGAGACAGTGTGAGAAGCAGAGACAGAGACAGTCAGATAGATAGACAGAGGCAGAGACAGTCGGAGAGACAAGCGACAGAGATAGTCAAGAGTGGCAGAGACAGAGACGACAGCCAGAAACACTTAGACAGTCAGAGAATCAGAATCAGAATCAGAATCAGAATCAATTTTAATGTCAGTCCAACCCTCAACAAGGTTTATAAGACACGCATGCCAAGTTAACTACATGAAACCACGCACACACAAAAAAAGCAAAACAAAATAAAATAGATAAATATTGAACAAGAGATTGAATCACTCCTGCACGCAATGGCGTTTTTGACAGAGAGACTTGGACAGTCATAGAGACAGAGACAGTCAGAGAGACAGAGACAGTCAGAGAGACAGACACGGGTACTTACATACATACATACATACATACATACATACGAGGGTCATTCAATAAATAAGGTGAATTTTTCGGTATAAGGACTTCTAATACAGATAGAAGCTTACTTTTTTTTCCTTTTTTTTCAACTTAGTCTCCCAACACTGTCACACACTTTTCCCATCTGTGCACAAGCTTCCGTATTCCCTCAGCGTAAAAATCTTTGGACTGATGTCTCAGCCAGTCGCTCACAACACTTTTGACTTCATCGTCACTTTCAAACTTCGTGCCTCTCTTTAAACAATTTAGCCCACTTGTAGACATTTTTTTCGGCTGAAACATGTGGCACCATACACAGTTGACATTCTCCTATGAATTTCAACTGGTTTGCACCCTTCAGCAACCAAAAACTTGATAACTGACCGCTGTTCAATCCTGGAGCATGCTTCTTGGTCGGCCATCTTTGTTAATCGCCAAAACTCTCAAAGTTTTTTTTTAATCTGCAAAACAAATTAAATCCATGTGAAAAAGAAGTAAAACAAAAGAAAATTTTTAAAAAAGTAAGCTTCTATTTGTATTAGAAGTCCTTATACCGAAAAATTCACCTTATTTATTGAATGACCCTCGTACATACATACATACATGTGGAGTGATGGCCTAGAGGTAACGCGTCCGCCTAGGAAGCGAGAGAATCTGAGCGCGCTGGTTCGAATCACGGTTCAGCCGCCGATATTTTCTCCCCCTCCACTAGACCTTGAGTGGTGGTCTGGACGCTAGTCATTCGGATGAGACGATAAACCGAGGTCCCGTGTGCAGCATGCACTTAGCGCACGTAAAAGAACCCACGGCAACAAAAGGGTTGTTCCTGGCAAAATTCTGTAGAATCAATCAATCAAAAAAAAACCACTTTATTAATCCACATGGAAATTAAGAAAAATCCACATCGATAGGAAAAACAAATAAAACTGCATGCAGGAAAAAATACAAAAAAAAAAAAGGGGGTGGCGCTGTAGTGTAGCGACGCGCTCTCCCTGGGGAGAGCAGCCCGAATTTCACACAGAGAAATAAATCTGTTGTGATAAAAAGAAATACAGATACAAATGCAAATTCACACATCATGCCTAAATACGTTCGTACGTACAGATAGAGAAACAGACAGACGGTGGATAAGGATGAGAAGAGTTGGAAGCTACCAATGGCCAGTGCATCGGGGTTTTATTTATTATTTTATTATTGTTTTAACCCGGTGTTCGGTTGTCTGTGTGTGTGTGTGTGTGTGTGTGTGTGTGTGTGTCTGTGTGTCCGTGGTAAACTTTAACATTGACATTTTCTCTGCAAATACTTTGTCAGCTGACACCAAATTAGGCATAAAAATAGGAAAAATTCAATTCTTTCCAGTCATCTTGTTTAAAACAATATTGCACCTCTGGGATGGGCACAAAATTTTTTTTTAAATGAAGCCTAATTATATGCAAACTGCATTTACTGTTATATTTATATTTTTTGTATTCTCTAAACTTGGCACTTAGATCTGATATTCGACACAACAACAAGAGCAGTCATTATTATCATTTTTTGTTCAAACAGGAACTTCTTTTGCTAAGCATGGAAGTTTTATTTATTTGCAAACGTTTTGGTGCAGATAGTAAAAAAGGGAAATTACTCTGTAATTAATGCTAGGGGACTTAATTTGCTTTAAACTGATCTTTCTTATCTTAAACACTACATTTTGAAATTATACTCAATACATAAAAAGCTTGTGTGTTTTACTCTCAGTGTACAGGGCTTTCACTATGTTTAAGTGTATCACAAGTGAGTCTTGAAGGCCTGGCCTCTCTTTTGTTTTTGTTTTTGTTGTTTTTTTATGATATGCACTATACCTTTTCCGTTCTGCCTTCCATCTTGTTCACTGATGAATTTCTGGTGTGTATGTGTGTGTGTGTGTGTCTGTGTCTGTGTCTGTGTGTGTGTGTGTGTGCGTGTCTGTGTGTGTGAGTGTGTGTGTGTGTGTGTGTGTGTCTGTGTGCGTGTGTGTGAGTGTGTGTGTGTGCGTGTGTGTGTGTGTGTGTGTGTGTGTGTGTGTGTTGTGTTGTGTTGTGTTTGCCTACACTTGCATCGTGTACTTGTTTTATTTTATTTTATTTCATTTCGTTTTATCAGAATCGATGAAGTAAAAATGGCAGTATAGCACCTTTCAAAGAACAAGAAGCAAAAAAAAAAAAAAATTTCTTAAAAGAAGAAGAAAAGAACCAGTAAAACAGAGTAAGAATGAAGCAAAAGACCCGAAAGAAGAAGAACAACAACAACAACAAAAAAGAGAAAAAAAATACATGGAAGGAAGCACAGAAGAAGAAAGCAGGTAAAGAAAAGACGAAAAATAAATGAAGAGTTGGGAGAAGTTCTAAAAAGAGGGAGAGAAAAAAATAGACAGAAAAGGAAAGGAGAAAAAAAAAAAAAAAAAAAAATTAGAAATTTAAGGCTATTTTGATGAACGGTCGAACGCAAGGAAGGGAGGAAGGAAGGAAAGAAAAGAAACAAAGAAACAAACGAACAAACAAAACTGGGACGTTGGGCCTATGTTCAACACGAGGATCGAACACGAGGAAAGAAATAATGAAAGAAAGAAAGAAAAGAAAAGAAAAAATAAAATCAAAGAAAGAAAGACAAAATCAGTTGGGGAAAAAAACCCAAAGAGGTAAAGAATGGATAAAAGAAAGGGAAAAGTAAGAAAAAAGAACAACAAAAAATGAAGAAAAGATGGAAAGAAAGAGAGAAAAACTAGGCGGGGGAAAAAAAAAAAGAAAGAGAGAGAGACAAAACTGAGAAAGGTGAGAGGCTATTTTCACCTCGGATCGACAGCCATGGAGTCAAATCCTCTTTAGCAAATCCCATTATCGGCCCAAACCTAACACGAAAGAGAAAAACTGTGAGACAGAGAAGAACAAAAGACTCTGTGTCTCTCTGTGTCTCTCTGTGTCTGTCTCTGTCTCTGTCTCTGTCTCTGCCTCTCTCTCTCTTCTATGTAGAATTTATGTATCTGATAGAAAATGTTGCTATTTCTGTCTATGAATTAAAAAAAATCATATAATGTTATTATTCTCAAAGACGTCTTTCTCCCTCCCTCCCTCCCTCCCTCTGTGTCTCTGTTGGTCTGTCTGTCTGTCTGTCTGTCTTTATTTTCTCAGCATTTCTTGGCGGATATACGTTGTTCTAAAGAGTGTGTTTGCGTTCATGTGTACAATTTCTATGTAGTGCTTTCCATGATTTGTAATGGATGTGATGCTTTGATTTTTTTTTTTTTCTTCCTTTTTCTTTTGATGTTATGTGATGTCATTTGCAATTCATTTGTTTATATTTTCCCCCAATTTTCTCCTTTTGAGGGCTGGATGACAAAAAGCATTGTTGCTTATTCTATTACCCTCAGAAATAAAATTCATTCATTCATTCATTCATTCATTCTCTCTCTCTCTCTCTCTCTCTCTCTCTCTCTCTCTCTCTCTCTCTCTCTCTCTCTCTCTCTCACTAAGTCATGATATTTCAGAACAAGAAGTTGCAGATGCTATTCGGAAATTAAAAAAAGGCAAGGCTTGTGGTGTAGACAGTATTTTGGCAGAAATGTTAAAATCAGCTGATAATATTGCTGTACTTTTTTTAACAAAACTGTTTAACATTCTGTTTGATAAGGGCACGTATCCAGATGAATGGGCGAAGGCAATAATTGTTCCAATTTTTAAAAAGGGAGATAGTAGATCAACAGACAACTATAGGGGCGTGTCTTTGCTCAGTCTTATTAGCAAATGTTATACATCAGTGCTAAACGGAAGACTTGTCAAATGGGCTGAAGAAAATGATATGCTAACAGAGTCACAGGCTGGATTCAGGCGTGGTTATGCCACAGCAGATCATATTTTTACTCTGAACGCGGTTATTGAGAAATCTTTATCAAAGAAGGGAGGCAAGCTTTACGCCTGTTTTGTCGATCTGAGAAAAGCATTTGACTCTGTGCAACGTCAGCCTTTGTTTGATATTTTGATTCAGAAAGGTATAAAAGGGAAATTTATGAACGCTATCATTGCTATGTATAAATGTGTTACGTTTTGCGTACGTATTGAAGATAAGTTAACTGAGTTTTTTGATTGTCCCGTTGGCTTAAGGCAAGGTTGTATGTTGAGCCCTATATTGTTTTCGTTATTTGTTAACGAAATTGCTTCAGCAGTTGAAATCAGTGGTATTCATGGAATTCAGTTTTTGCCTAATTTATTAGAGTTGTTCATTCTTCTGTTCGCAGATGATATTGTACTGCTATCTAACACTGCGATTGGTCTGCAAAATCAAATTAATATTCTGAATAATGCATGTAAAACACTCTTCTTGAATGTAAATACTGACAAGACTAAAGTGATGGTTTTTCGAAAAGGTGGTTTTTTGGGAAGATATGAAAAGTGGAATCTCGATGGAAATGCTCTAGAAGTAGTGAATGAATATAATTATCTAGGGTTTGTTTTTACAACAAAAATGAGTATAAACAAAGGAGTAGGGATTTTAGCAGCAAAAGGCAAACATGCATGCATTGACTGTATAAAATATATAACGAAGCTGAATGATATTTCCAAAGGATGTTTTTTCAAAACATTCGATGCTCAGGTACAACCCATTCTTTTGTACGCTTCTGAGATGTGGGGTCTTAACAGACTTGATAATATTGAGAAAGTTCATTCCTTTGCATGTAAACATAACACTTAGAGTACCAAACAAGTTTGCATACGGCGAATTAGGACGTTATCCACTATATATAAATAGTGCAACAAGGTGTATCAAGTACTGGTTAAGGTTGCTGAATATGAATGTGCAACGATTACCCAGACAGGCATATTTGATGTTGTTTAACTTAGACGAAAGGGGAAAAAAATGCTGGGTGTCTTTAGTAAAAAATACTTTATTTAGACTTGGGTTTGGATATGTCTGGTTGCAACAAGGCGTTGGTTGTGAGCAAACATTTTTGTCATTATTTAAGCAAAGAATGAAAGATATATTTATGCAGGAGTGGGACGAGTCAGTAATGTCTAAAGATATATATCATAACTACAGACTGTTTAAAACTGGTTTTCAGTGTGAGCAATATTTTGAATATGTGGATAAAAAGTGTTTTAGGGACTGTTTAGTAAAATTACGGCTTGGTTTGCTCCCAATAAATGGATCATTTTTTAGAAGAACATTCAAATGTAATTCAAATTACGCATGTAAACGTTGTAATGTAATCGAAGATGAAAACCATTTTATAAACAATTGTGTCCTTTACAATGACCTGCGGCAAAAACATCTGAACTCTGAAGGTCAATCGTATGTTCACTTAATGAAGAATGGTTCTGTTTACAGTATTCGTAAACTATGCGTTTATATATTTAATGCCCTGAAGATACGACAGGAATTCTGTGGCAACAATGATGAAAGTTAGAATTAATTTACAATGCACGAGAAGCACTTTTGTTCTACAGGTTAAGTTAGTACGTATTTTACATTTTGTTGTGGTCGAGTGATCACCATATTGTGTACTTTTGACCTCTTTCTAGGGGCCGGAGGCCTGGAGATTAAAGTTTTGTTCTTGTTCTTGTTCTTGTTCTCTCTCTCTCTCTCTCTCTCTCTCTCTCTCTCTCTCTCTCTCTCTCTCTCATCCCCCACTCTAGTCTGTAGTGTGTTGTGTGTGTTGTGTTTCTTTCATTTTGTTCATTTTTTTTGTATGCATTTTACTACCACCATGCTAGTGACTTCATAGCATGTGTGTATGTGTGTGCGTGTGTGTATGTGTGTGTGTGTTTGTGTGTGTATGTGTGTGTGTGTGTGTGTGGTTGTTGCTTTTTTATGTTCTTTTCCTCCTCTGTTATGTATCTCTACTAACACCATGCTTTCATTTTAGTGTTGTGTAGTGTAGACCCTATTCAGGGTGGGGACTGGATGTAAAAAAAAAAAAAAAAAAAAAAAAAAAAAGCACACCAGTGCTTATCTGTTATCCTCGAAATAAAGAATTTGTCTTGTCTTCTCTCTCTCTCTCTCTCTCTCTCTCTCTCCCGTGTCATCTACAGAGATACAGGTCCAAAGGTGAGAGTGAGCTAAGATGTCGTTTACGTAACAGACAGAGAAGACGAGATCCTTTTTTTTTTTTTTTTTTGTCCTGCCCTCACCCCACCCCATCCCCCTTTTTTTTTTTTTTTAACGAGTCCTGCTACCCCACCCCCACCCCCAAGCCACCCCTTTTTTCTTTTTTCTTTTTTTGTTGTTTTTTTTTTTTGTTAACGTGTCCTGCCACCATCACCACCACCCTTTTTTTTTTTAACCTTAGACCGAAATTAATTGAACCTAAGTATTATGATATAATCCTTGCAGTTTTAGATTGAATGTGTTGTCGTCCAGATGTGGGTCTGCTCTTTATGGACTGGTTGTTTATACTTACAAATCTTTGAAAAGACTGAATATTATGGCATCATAATATTTTCTTTTGCTGATGTATTATGTTTATGATATGATTGTGGTATCAGCTATAATTCCAGTATTTGTAGTTATGTCACACCCCTTCAGTAATGGGCTTTGGTCTTTATTTGAATAAAACAGTTCGTGCATTCGTTCGTTCGTTCGTTTTCTCCCTCTACCTGGTTATATGTATCTTATAACATATGTATACGCTGGGGAGAAAAAATATATATATATAATAAAAAAAAAATGTTTTTTTTAATTAACAATTCTGAAGAAGAAGATAAAAACACATCTTCAGTGATGTTTCAAAAAATCATTTGACGCCGAATTCTGTGCCGAAATATAAGGATCAGACAAAGCCAGTTCAGTTTGTGCACAAAAGAAAACTCCATCCATTTCGTCTTACGAAACTTTGGGCACGCATATTGATCTTGTTGACAGAAAATAAAAAACACAGGTCGTTTGTCTTTCCTCAAGTTGTTTCCCTTCCCTTTGCGGGTTAAAAGTTGTGCGTGTTAGCGAAGCTAGATCACCACCTACAGTGCATAAAATGTTACTGGATTTAGAATCATATGTTGTTGGTTTTGTTTTTTGTTTTTTTTTAAATCATGGATATAATGGTGTGAAACGGGGAGGAACAAAAAACTCTCTCTCTCTCTCTCTCTCTCTCTCTCTCTCTCTCTCTCTCTCTCTCTCTGTGTGTGTGTGTGTGTGTGTGTGTGTGTGTGTGTCTGTCTGTCTTTGCCTGGTTGTTTATTTTGTAAAATATGTATACACTGAATAAAGACAAATAGATTAAGAAAGAAAATATAGAAAGAAAGAAAGAAAGAAATATCATATATTTCTTTAAAGAAAATACAATTGTCAATAGTGTTTCAAAAATCATCCGACGTCGATTTCGATGCCGAAATATAGGGGGTCAGACAAAGCCGCTATGTGCAAACAAAAACTCCATCCATTTCGTCTTCTGATTTTTTTTTTTTTTTTTTTTTTTTTTTTTTTGGGGGGGGGGGGGGGGGGGGGGGGACGGAGGGGGCGTTTATTGATTTTGTTCAAGGAAAAAAAAAACAGGTCGTTAGCCTCTCCTCGAATTATTTCCCTCTGCTGTGCGGGTTATAAGTTATGCGCATGCGCGAAGGAACATTGCCACTACAGTGCATAAAAATAATGTTATTGGATTTAGAATCACGTGGTTGAAAAAAAAAATCATGTATATTTAGTATCAGATCATTTTTGTTTCAAATTAAATTTGGATTGGTATGGATGAATCAAAGTGTCGAAAATATGAATATATTTTTAAAAGAACTTCGATAAAAAAAAATATGATTGGAAAGAAATGGCAAATCTCGGACAAACATCGTTGGAGCAAAAGACCGGTATAATGTCTACCGAACATGTAAATTATCCACAATTTGTGAAAATATGTGTTGTGCTTGACGCCGAAAAAGATCATTCATAAAATGTTAAATGACGACTTGCATATGCAAAATAGCAAATATAACAGTATACAGACTGTCGATATAGAGATTCTACAAAACTTTTGATCTACTGTTTTCTTTGTGTAAAAATGGAAATAACAAAATGAACTTTTTTTGTACTTCAATATTCATTTATAATCTGAAAATATATCACAGCAATATTGTGAAAACCCTTGTTCGTTCTGGACAGCCTTGCTTTGACAATTGAAAAACAAGAAATGCCAAGTAATTTGTATGACTCTTTTTGTCACAACAAATTTCTCTATGTGAAATTTGGGTTGCTCTCCCCAGGTAGAGCGCGTCGCTACACTGACAGCGCCAAACTTTTGTTGTTGTTGTTATTGTTGTTTTGTTTTGTTTTGTTTTGTTTTTGTTTGTTTGTTTTGTTGTTGTTGTTTTTTTTGGGGGGTTGTTGTTTTTTTGGTTTGTTTTTTTTTTTTTTTGTTGTTGTTTTTTTGTTGTTGTTTTTTTTTTGGGGGGGGGGTTGTTTGTTTGTTTGTTTGTTTTTTCTGCTTGCAGTTTTATTTGTTTTCATATCAAAGTAGATGTTTCTACAAAATTTTGCCAGGGACAACCCTTTTGTTGTCGTGGGTTCTTTTAAGTACGCTAAATGCATGCTGCATACAGGAACCCGGTTTATCGTCTCATCCGAATGACTTGCGTCCAGACCACCACTCAAGGTCTACGGGGGGGGGGGGGGGGGGGGTTGGGGAGAGAGAAAATACTGGCGACTGCCGGTGTGATTCGAACCAGTGCGCTCAGATTCTTTCGCTTCCTAGGCGGGACACGTTACTTCTAGGCCACACTCGTAATGTACGTGTGTCCTTAAACA
>NC_134895.1:39396357-39401357 GCF_041734735.1 Babylonia areolata | reverse complement strand
CTGTCTGTCTTTTCTTTCTTTCTTTCTTTCTTTCTTTGTGTCTGTCTTCTTGTTTCTATTCCCAATGAATCCCCCCACACCCCCCCCTTCTGTATCCGTCTCTCTGTATACTCTGTTGCTCATTGTCGTTTTTCTTTCTTTCTTTCTCTCTTTCTTTCTTTCGTTCTTTCTTTCTTTCGTTCGTTCGTTCTTTCTTTCTTCCTTTGTGTCTGTCTCCTTGTTTCTATTCCCAATACATCCTCCACCCACCCCCCTACCCTACCCCCTCTGTATCCATTTCTCTGCATGTTGACTCTGTTGATCATTGTCGCATTTCTTTCTTTCTTTCTTTCTTTCTTTCTTTCTGTCTTTCTTTCTTTTCTTTTCTTTCTTTCTTTCTGTCTTTCTTTCTTTTCTTTCGTTCTTTTTTTTTCCCTCCCTATTTTCTTATTTTTCTTGTGTGTCTAAGTATGCTTCAGTAGATATGATTTATGTTTCAAATACGTGTTGTTGTTGTTGTTTTGTTTGTTTGGGTTTTATTGTTTGTTTGTTTGTTTTTGTTTTTTAATTTACCATGCATTTTGTTTTCTCATTATGATGGGGCAATACTACTAATAATAATGCAATAGTAGTGATAACAGAAATAATGATAAGAAGAAGAAGAAGAAGAATGATAATAATGATGATCATCATCATAATAATCATGATAATGATCATAATAATAATAATGAAATGACAGTAGTTAGAATCACAACAGTGGTGGGTGATCTGTTTGTTTCTCAACTCAGTCATCTAACTTTTTTAATTTTTTCCTTTGTTATTGTGTTTTTGTTTTTTATTATATTATTATTATTATTATCATCATCATCATCATTAGTAGTAGTAGTAGTAGTAGTAGTAGTAGTAGTAGTAGTAGTATTCATCTATTCATTTTTAACAGTGTATAAAAAAAAAAACTATACTCAAAAGTGTGCATGATGTGCCCAACACTCAAGAAGAAGCAGCGGCAACAACAACAACTAAAACGATCAAGAACAAGAAGAATAAGAAATAAATAAAACAAGACAACAACAACAAACAAACAAACAACAAACAAATACAAAAAGATTTTTTTTTTAAAAACAAATACAAACAGATTTTAAAAAACCCGCTCTTGAACTAATGCTTCGATAAAGGGGAACGGGAGGAGGGTGGAGGAGGGTGAGGAGGAGTTGGAGGGGGTGTGGGAGGGACCTTGGGGTGGCGGGGGGGGGGGGGGTTGAGGAAGAAGTAGGGTGGGGTGGCATTCAATCAGGCTGACACCGCCTATGGCATGTGTGTGTGTGTGTGTGTGTGTATGTACATAATGTGTGGGTGCATGTGTGCCGTGCGTGCTTGCATTTGGGTGTGTGTGTGTGTGTGTGTGTGTTTGTGTGCGTGCCATGCCGTGCATGCGTGCGCGTATGTGTGTGTTGGGAAGCGGGGGGTGTGGGGGGGGGGCAGGGGGGGGGGGGGTGTGTGCGCGGGAGAGACACGCGCGAAGCATGGACCGGGTTGTATTTTAACAGTGATTGCCCACAGTACAGTGCTGGCAAGAGGAGGAAACAGACAGGAGAAGGAAGAAAGGAAGGAAGAAAGGAAGGAAGGAAGGCTGGCAGTATAGTATGGGCCCTGCCAGTGACACACAATACCAGCACAGCATGCAGGCTGGGCCAGTATATGGATCCAGACCGGGTGGTTGTGGAGGAGACCCGAGGAGGCGGAGAGAGGCAGGGGGTGTGGGGGTGGGAGTGGGGGTTAGGGGGAGAGGAGGGGAGGGGGGGGCGGGTCATTGAATCCAACTCCACCCAACCCCCCACCCCTAACCCCTACCACCACCACACTCACCCACCCTCACCCACCCCCAAACCCCCCACCCCACCGCCTTGTCTCCCACCTCCCATCCCCTCCCCTCCCCTCCCCTCCAATCCCCAACCTCCAAGACAGAGATCCTTCCCCCACCCTCTACTTAAAGACACACACACACACACCACACACACACACACACACACACACACACACACATACACACACCACACACACACACACACACACACACACACACACACACCACACCACACCACACACACACACACACACACACACACACACACACAACTGCTCGCACATTGCCGGTCGCGGCAGACAGAACGGACGGAGAAGCTATTGCTACTGCTACTGCTACTACTACTACTACTACAACTGCTACAACTGCTACAACTGCCGCTACTACTACTACTGCACGTGCGTTTTCGCGGCGGCAACCTCGGATCATAGTAGTGTTGTGCGTTATCCATACGTGGTCATTCAGATTGTGAGTGATCGAGTGTTCCAGTTCAGGATCTCTATTCAGATGCAGTATGTTTTGTTCTTGACTACTTTCCGCTTTGTGGTTCGTTTGTTTGTGTTTCAATGCGTTTGGATATCAAGACCGAAACAAAACAAAACCAAACCAAACAAAACAAAAGGCAGTTTATTGAAGGTGTGTACTGTTGCGTTTCGTGTTGTGAAGGTCTATACTGCTGTGTTTCGTGTTGATGATAATAGTGTGTGAGTGGTGCTTCAACAAAAGACTCTTCTCTCACGGTGCGTTACAAAATCAAAACCGAAACAAACCAAAAGAGAACAAACAAACAAACAAACAAAGAAAAAAAACAGTTTAGGGAGGGTGTGTGCTGCTGTGTTTTGTGTTGATGATAATAGTGTGTGAGTGGTGCTTCAACAAAAGACTCTTCTCTCACGGTGCGTTACAAAATCAACACCGAAACAAACCAAAAGAGAACAAACAAACAAACAAACAAAGAAAAAAACAGTTTAGGGAGGGTGTGTGGCTGCTGTGTTTTGTGTTGATGATAATTGTGAGTGAGTGTGCTTCAACAAAAGACTCCTCTCTCTCCACTAACACTGAGCAGTACTGTGAAAACTTCCACAAACAACCCAACATGGAAAAAAAATAAATTAAAAAAAAAAAAGACTTTGTGATGCGAACTATACTTATTTCTCTCTCTACGCGGAAAACAAAACAACAGCAACAACAAAAGAAACAAAATACAAACCGTGTGTAGCGAGGGTGTGGTATTATTGTGCTTTGTGTTATTTTTTTTTTTTATATATATAAAACAGTGAGCCCCTTTTGAACTGGTGGGTTGGTGACTTAGTTTGTTCTGGTCATTTTCTAAAGGCACGGATCGTACGAATCCTGATTCGAGGCAGATGTGTCTTTTTTTTTTTTATTGTGTGAGTTGAGCAACGGAATTAGAGGTAAGTAGAGGTAAGGATGGAGAGAGAGAGAGAGGGGGGGGGGGTGCGGGGGGAGAGGGGAGGGGAAGGGCGAGAGAGAGTGAGTGAGAGAGGGGGAAGGTGGAGAGAGGAGGGAGGGAGACATGCAGGTAGGGACAGCGACAGAGAGAGAGAGACAGAGAGATACAGACAGTCAGAGAGACAAAGTGAGTGAGAGACAGCGACAGAGAGAGAGAGACAGAGAGATACAGACAGACAGACAGACACAGAGAGAGAGTGAGTGAGAGACAGAGACAGAGAGAGATACAGACAGTTAAAGAGACAAATAGAGACACACACAGAGAAAGAGACAGAGAATTGCAGTGAGAGAGACAGAGAGAGTGAGAGAGAGAGAGACAGAGACAGAAAGAGGCAGAGGGATACAGTCACAGAGAGAGACAGGCAGAGAGATAAAGGCAGTCAGAGACACAGAGAGAGAGACAGAGACAGAAAGAGACAGAGAGATACAGTCAGAGACAGAGAGAGACTGAGAGATACAATCATAGAGAGACAGAGAGACAGAGAGACAGAGACAGAGAGATACAGTGAGAGAGAGAGAGAGAGAGAGACAGTCAGAGAGGCACAGAGAGAGAGAGAGACAGAGAGATACAGTCAGAGATCCAGAGAGACAGACAGACACACTGAGAGAGAGACAGAGATATACAGAGAGACAGAGATATATACAAACAGTCTGAGAGAGACAGGACAGGGAGAGAATGAATGAATGAATGAATGAATGAATGAATGAATGAATCTTTATTTTCCAACGGTGAAGATATTAGCACTTTGGCCGACTTACACATCTGCCGTTGTTCTAAGAGAGACACAACGGCAGATGTGGAAGTCGGCCAAAAGTGCTAATATCTTCACCGTTGGAAAATAAAGATTCATTCATTCATTCAGAGAGACAGAGACACAGACAGGACAGGGAGAGAGAGAGACAGAGAGACACAGACAGGACAGGGAGAGACAGAGAGACAGACAGGAGAGGGAGAGACAGAGATACACAGACAGGACAGGGAGAGACAGAGAGACAGACAGGACAGGGAGAGACAGAGAGACAGACAGGACAGGGAGAGACAGAGAGACACAGACAGGACAGGGAGAGACAGAGAGACAGACAGGACAGGGAGAGACAGACAGGACAGGGAGAGACAGAGAGACACAGACAGGACAGGGAGAGACAGAGAGACAGACAGGACAGGGAGAGACAGAGAGACAGACAGGACAGGGAGAGACAGAGAGACACAGACAAGACAGGGAGAGACAGACAGGACAGGGAGAGACAGAGAGACACAGACAGGACAGGGAGAGACAGAGAGACAGACAGGACAGGGAGAGACAGAGAGACACAGACAGGACAGGGAGAGACAGAGAGACACAGACAAGACAGGGAGAGACAGAGAGACAGACAGGACAGGGAGAGACAGAGAGACAGAGACAGGACAGGGAGAGACAGGGAGACACAGACAGGACAGGGAGAGACAGAGAGACAGACAGGACAGGGAGAGACAGAGAGACACAGACAAGACAGGGAGAGACAGAGAGACAGACAGGACAGGGAGAGACAGAGAGACAGAGACAGGACAGGGAGAGACAGGGAGACACAGACAGGACAGGGAGAGACAGAGAGACAGAGAGACACAGACAGGGCAGGGAGAGAGACAGAGAGACACAGACAGGACAGGGAGAGACAGAGACAGAGAGACAGACAGGACAGGGAG
>NC_134895.1:39388857-39391357 GCF_041734735.1 Babylonia areolata | reverse complement strand
TCTCTCTCTCTCTCTCTCTCTCTCTCTCTCTCTATATATATATATATATATATATATATATATATATATATATATATATATATATATATATATCTTCCTTTCTGTCTTTGTTTTGTTTTGCTTTTGTTTGTTTTTTTATTCTTCCTTCTTTCTTTCTTTTTTTATTTCTTTATTACTATCTGTCTTCCCTTTCTTTATTTTTAGCTTCACTCGATACTCCTTTTCCTTTTTTTTTCCACCTCTCTTCTATATTCCTTTCTTTCCTTTCTTTCCTTCTTTCTTTCTTTCTTTCTTTCTTCTTTCTTTCTTTCTTTCTGTTTCAGGATTTCTCGATCTTTTTACCCCTTCCCCTAGATCCTAAAGCCCTTAAAGTGCTGGATATAATATATATATATATATATATATATATATACAGAAATCATGCTCAAAACAAAGGGATTGTTTGCCTCCGCAACCTGTGCTCTGATTTGGGGCATTTGCATGCTTATCAGTAAGAATAAATAGGTAAACCTATACATTTTTTTTGGAAAGTAGAGTGAATGAAGAAATACAAATAAGGAAAAGGCTGTACCTTGTATGTAGTTGGAGATATTCTACAGGATATAATCAACAAATTTTGCACACTTATTTTTCCGAAACGTCAACCACAATATTTATAGGTATTTTCACAACTTTTACACAGTCAAAATCTCAAGACTGGCAGGCATTAAACTGTACAAACTGGCTGCAGAATCATGATATGAATTAACTGTAACAATAAAATTATAAGCATTGTGTTCTTTGTTTAAAGACACGCCCATCGACACCACGCGCGTGCACATCTACAATACTTTTATGCAATCACAGACAAAAACAGAACTAAATGTTGTTGTTTTTTAGCTCATGTTGCTTTCAAAAGCAGCAAGAATGCTTTAAATCAAAACAATTCCCAGTTTTCTAGCTTCATTTGGTCAAGACTTAGCAACAGATCCATGCCTAACCCATTTAACCACCCCTCCCACCCCCCCCCCCCCACCCCCACATCACCCACCACTCAGTTTTTGTGGCTGGAGACATGAAACTGAATGAACAATAAGCAAGCCAGCATCTTTTACCACTTCCCCTAGAACCTAAAGACCTTCAGAATCTCCTGTTTCAGGATCTCTCTCGATCTTTTTACTCCTTCCCCTAGAACCTAAAGACCTTCAGAATCTCCTGTTTCAGGATCTTTCTCGATCTTTTTACTCCTTCCCCTAGAACCTAAAGACCTTCAGAATCTCCTGTTTCAGGATGTCTCTCGATCTTTTACCCCTTCCCCTAGAACCTAAAGACCCTCAGAATCTCCTGTTTCAGGATGTCTCTCGATCTTTTACCCCTTCCCCTAGAACCTAAAGACCCTCAGAATCTCCTGTTTCAGGATGTCTCTCGATCTTTTACCCCTTCCCCTAGAACCTAAAGACCCTCAGAATCTCATTTTTCAGGATCTCTCTCGATCTTTTACCCCTTCCCCTAGAACCTAAAGACCCTCAGAATCTCCCGTTTCAGGATCTCTCTTAATCTTTTTAACCCTTTCCCTAGAACCTAAAGACCCTCAGAATCTCCCGTTTCAGGATCTCTCTTAATCTTTTTAACCCTTTCCCTAGAACCTAAAGACCTTCAGAATCTCCTGTTTCAGGATCTCTCTCGATCTTTTACCCCTTCCCCTAGAACCTAAAGACCCTCAGAATCTCCTGTTTCAGGATCTCTCTCGATCTTTTTAACCCTTTCCCTAGAACCTAAAGACCCTCAGAATCTCCCGTTTCAGGATTTCTCTCGATCTTTTACCCCTTCCCCTAAAACCTAAAGACCTTCAGAATCTCCTGTTTCAGGATCTTTCTCGATCTTTTTACTCCTTCCCCTAGAACCTAAAGACCCTCAGAATCTCCTGTTTCAGGATGTCTCTCGATCTTTTACCCCTTCCCCTAGAACCTAAAGACCCTCAGAATCTCCTGTTTCAGGATCTCTCTCGATCTTTTACCCCTTTCCCTAGAACCTAAAGACCTTCAGAATCTCCTGTTTCAGGATCTTTCTCGATCTTTTTACTCCTTCCCCTAGAACCTAAAGACCTTCAGAATCTCCTGTTTCAGGATCTTTCTCGATCTTTTACCCCTTCCCCTAGAACCTAAAGACCCTCAGAATCTCCTGTTTCAGGATGTCTCTCGATCTTTTACCCCTTCCCCTAGAACCTAAAGACCCTCAGAATCTCCTGTTTCAGGATCTCTCTCGATCTTTTTACCCCTTCCCCTAGAACCTAAAGACCTTCAGAATCTCCTGTTTCAGGATCTCTCTCGATCTTTTACCCCTTCCCCTAGAACCTAAAGACCTTCAGAATCTCCTGTTTCAGGATCTCTCTTAATCTTTTTAACCCTTTCCCTAGAACCTAAAGACCTTCAGAATCTCCTGTTTCAGGATCTCTCTCGATCTTTTACCCCTTCCCCTAGAACCTAAAGACCTTCAGAATCTCCCGTTTCAGGATCTCTCT
>NC_134895.1:39368857-39376357 GCF_041734735.1 Babylonia areolata | reverse complement strand
GATGGGTGGGTGGGTGGGTGGATGGGTGAGTGGGTGGAGGGATGGGTGAGTGGGTGGGTGGATGGGTGAGTGGGTGGATGGATGGGCGGGTGGATGGGTGAGTGGGTGTATGGGTGGGTGGGTGGATGGGTGAGTTGGTGGGTGAGTGGATGGGTTGGTGGGTGGAGGGGTGGTTGGATGGGTTGTTGGGCGGATGGATGAGTGTGTGGGTGGATGGAGGAATGGGTGTGGGTGGATGGATGAGTGAGTGGATGGAGGGATGGGTGGGTGGATGGATGGATTGGTGGGTGGAGGGATAAGTGGGTGGATGGATGGGTTGGTGGGTGGAGGGACAAGACAGGGACTACAGAACACGGGTCAGGCAGTCTGGCATACTGTTCCCCCCCGTCACGGCTGAGAAGGATTGTCGATAGGATGCTGTGATGAAAGGGGGGTCGGTTGGGGGGGTGAGTGGGTGGATGGATTGGTGAGTGGGTGGAGGCGGATGTGAGCCGGTGAATGGGTGTGTGGGTGGAGGCATAGCGAAAAAAAAAAGCCAAAGTTCTTTCCTTGAAGAAAAATGGTAGCAAGCAACAGGTCACCCAACACATACTAACTCCGTTCATTTAACAATCAATAAAAGAGCTTCCAGTATTGGATACAGACGAAAATGTCAAACCTATCAAATCACGCAGTTTGTAGCTGTTTGTAGTGATTTTTGCCTAACATTCAAAGCTTCTGATTTATATTAAAAAAAAAAAATTGCCATCAAGATTATCACCTCGTGATCTTCTGATGCTAACATGCTAAAGATAATTCTGTCTTTTTGCAAATTTGTTTTTAATCACACATTTATTTTCTTTCAATTCACAGTAAGATTTACAATCAAGCATAAAACTAATTTCCTCATCGACTGTAGAGTCACACAAAGGACATGGAGAATCTGTGTCCGAGCGTACCTGGCATGAACCACTTTTGTTGGCATCAAAGCCAACAAGAGTTCTTAATCTAAATTGCGCAAGCACTGTACGAGAGAGAGAAGGGGACAGACAGACAGACAGACAGACTGACAGAGACACAGAGAGACAGAGACATAGAGAGATTGTGTGCGTGAGAGAGAGAGAGAGGGAGAGAGAGACAAGACAAGACAAAATCTTTATTATCGAGGGCAATATAGATAAGCAAGCAACATGTTTTTTTTACATCCAGCCCTCGCCCTAAAGTGGGAATAAAACTAAAGAAGCGAAAATGAGCAAAAAGAAGAACAAAAAATCAAAACACAATCAACATACATCAGTATTTTCCCATTATTCCACCATTCACAGCCATCACACCCAAAACACACACACACACAAAAAAGAGACAGACAGACACAGAGAGAAAGAGAGACAGACAGACGGAGGGATGGACAGACAGACAGAAAGAAAGAAAGGAATTGACATAGAAAGACACAGATAGAGATAGACGGAGGCAGAGGCGAAGAACGCACAGAAAAAGAAACGAAAAGCCAGGAAAAGAAAATTAGTCTGACACCTTTCTTTAGACCAGCAACAACGACGACGACAACAACAACAACAAAGAGACAGCCAGGAACAAAGCACAAAAAAAGCGAGAAAAATATCTACACCTGAACTGGCCTCCCAAGAGGCGGACTGAAGAAGAAGAAGAAGGAGGAGGAGGCAGAAAGATGGGGAGGAGGAAAAGAAGAAGAAGGTGGAGGAAGATGAAGAAGAAGAAGGAAGAGGAGGAAGAAGAAACATGGGAGGAGGAAGAAGAAGGAGGAGGAGGCAGAAAGATGGGGAGGAGGAAAAGAAGAAGAAGGAGAAGGTGGAGGAAGATGAAGAAGAAGAAGAGAGAGGAGGAAGAAGAAAGATGGGAGGAGGAAGTAGAAGAAGAAGGAGGAGGAGGAAGAAAGATGGGGAGGAGGAAAAGAAGAAGAAGGAGAAGGTGGAGGAAGATGAAGAAGAAGAAGGAAGAGGAGGAAGAAGAAAGATGGGAGGAGGAAGAAGAAGAAGAAGGAGGAGGAGGAAGAAAGATGGGGAGGAGGAAAAGAAGAAGAAGGAGGAGGAGGCAGAAAGATGGGGAGGAGGAAAAGAAGAAGAAGGTGGAGGAAGATGAAGAAGAAGAAGAAGGAGAAGGAGGAGGCAGAAAGATGGGGAGGAGGAAAAGAAGGAGAAGGTGGAGGAAGATGAAGAAGAAGAAGGAAGAAGAGGAGGAAGAAGAAACATGGGAGGAGGAAGAAGGAGAAGGAGGAGGAAGAAAGATGGGGAGGAGGAAAAGAAGGAGAAGGTGGAGGAAGATGAAGAAGAAGAAGGAAGAGGAGGAAGAAGAAACATGGGAGGAGGAAGAAGAAGGAGGAGGAGGAGGAGGAGGAGGAGGCAGAAAGATGGGGAGGAGGAAAAGAAGAAGAAGGAGAAGGTGGAGGAAGATGAAGAAGAAGAAGAAGGAAGAGGAGGAGGAAGAAAAAAGATGGGAGGAGGAAGAAGAAGGAGGAGGAGGAGGCAGAAAGATGGGGAGGAGGAAAAGAAGGAGAAGGTGGAGGAAGATGAAGAAGAAGAAGGAAGAGGAGGAGGAAGAAAGATGGGAGGAGGAAGAAGAAGAAGAAGAAGGAGGAGGAGGAGGAGGCAGAAAGATGGGGGGGAGGAAAAGAAGGAGAAGGTGGAGGAAGATGAAGAAGAAGGAAGAGGAGGAGGAAGAAAAAAAGATGGGAGGAGGAAGAAGAAGGAGGAGGAGGAGGAGGCAGAAAGATGGGGGGGAGGAAAAGAAGGAGAAGGTGGAGGAAGATGAAGAAGAAGAAGAAGAAGGAAGAGGAGGAAGAAGAAAGATGGGAGGAGGAAGAAGAAGAGGGAGGAGGAGGGGGAGGCAGAAAGATGGGGAGGAGGAAAAGAAGGAGAAGGTGGAGGAAGATGAAGAAGAAGAAGAAGGAAGAGGAGGCGGAAGAAAAAAAGATGGGAGGAGGAAGAAGAAGAGGGAGGAGGAGGGGGAGGCAGAAAGATGGGGAGGAGGAAAAGAAGAAGAAGGAGAAGGTGGAGGAAGATGAAGAAGAAGAAGAAGGAAGAGGAGGAGGAAGAAGAAGAAGAATGATGGGAGGAGAAGGAGGACGTGGAGGAGGAAGAAGAAGAACAACAACAACAACAAGAGCGAGAACAGGAAGAAACAAGGAGGAGGAAGGGGGAGAAGAATGACAAGAACAAGAACAACCAGAAGGAAGAGGAGGAGAAGGAGGAGAGGAGGGTGAAGAGGGGGAGCAGAAGAAGAACAAGAAGAAGAATAACAAAAAGAACAAGAAAAAGGAGGAGGAGGGGGGGGGGAGAGAAAGAATAATAACAACAACAACAACAACAACAAAAACAAAACAACAAGGGAGAGGAGGAGAACGACGACGAAGAGGGGGAACAGAAGTACAAGAACAGGAAGAAGAACAGGAAAAAGAAGAAGGAAGGAGAAGAACAGGAAAAAGAAGAAGGAAGAAGAAGAACAGGAAAAGGAAGAAGAAGAAGAACAGAAAGAAGAAGAAGAAGAACAGGAAAAAGAAGAAGGAAGAAGAAGAAGAACAGGAAAAAGAAGAAGGAAGAAGAAGAACAGGAAGAAGAAGGAAGAAGAAGAAGAACAGGAAAAGGAAGAAGAAGAAGAACAGGAAAAGGAAGAAGAAGAACAGGATGAAGAAGAAGGAAGAAGAAGAAGAACAGGAAAAAGAAGAAGGAAGAAGAACCGGAAAAAGAAGAAGGAAGAAGAAGAAGAAGAACAGGAAAAAGAATGAGTGGAAAAAGAAGAAGGAAGCAGAAGAACAGGGAAAAGAAGGAAGAAGAACAGGAAAAAGAAGAAGGAGGAAGAAGAACAGGGAAAAGAAGAAGGAAGAAGAACAGGAAAAAGAAGAAGGAAGAAGAAGAAGAACAGGAAAAAGAAGAAGGAGAAGAACAGGGAAAAGAAGAAGGAAGAAGGAGAAGAACAGGAAAAAGAAGAAGGAAGAAGGAGAAGAACAGGAAAAAGAAGAAAGAAGAAGAACAGGAAGAAGAAGAAGGAAGAAGAAGAAGAACAGGAAAAAGAAGAAGGAAGAAGAAGAAGAACAGGAAAAAGAAGAAGGAAGAAGGAAGAAGAACAGGAAAAAGAAGAAGGAAGAAGAAGAACAGGAAGAAGAAGGAAGAAGAAGAAGAACAGGAAAAAGAAGGAAGAAGAACAGGAAAAAGAAGGAAGAAGAACAGGAAAAAGAAGGGAGAAGGAGAAGAAGAACAGGAAGAAGAAGAAGGAAGAAGAAGAAGAACAGGAAAAAGAAGAACAGGAAAAAGAAGAAGGAGAGGAAAAAGAAGAAAGAAGAAGATGAACAGGAAAAAGAAGAAGAAAGAAGAAGAACAAGAAAAAGAAGGAAGAAGAAGAACAGGAAAAAGAAGGAAGAAGAACAGGAAAAAGAAGAAGGAAGGAGAAGAAGAACAGGAAGAAGAAGAAGGAAGAAGAAGAACAGGAAAAAGAAGAACAGGGAAAAAGAAGAAGGAAGAAGAACAGGAAAAAGAAGGAAGAAGAACAGGAAAAAGAAGGAAGAAGAAGAACAGGAAAAAGAAGAAGGAAGAAGAAGAACAGGAAAAAGAAGGAAGAAGAACAGGAAAAAGAAGAAGGAAGAAGAAGAACAGGAAGAAGAAGAAGGAAGAAGAAGAACAACAACAACAGCAACAACAACAACAACAACAACAACAACAACAAGAAAGAGGAGGAGGAAGAAGACGAAGAGGAACAAGAACTAGAACAAGAAGAAGGAAGAAAAAGACGAAGAAGAAGAAGAAGAAGAACAACAACAACAACAACAAGAAAGAGGAGGAGGAGGAAGAGAGGGAGAAAAACAACAGCAACAAGGACAAGAAAAACAAAACATACAACAGCAACAACAACAGGAACAAAGAAGAACAAGAACAACAACAACAGCAACAACAACAGGAACAAAGAAGAACAAGAACAACAACAACAAGGAAGAGGAGGATGAAGAGAGAGAGAAAAACAACAACAACAAGGACAAGAAGAACAAGAAAAACAAAAAGTACAACAACAACAACAGGAACAAAGAAGAACCAGAACAACAACAAGGAAGAGGAGGAGGAGGAAGAGAGGGGGAAGAAGAACAACAACAAGGACAAGAAGAACAAGAACAACGAGAAGAACAACAACTACAACAACAACAACAACAGGAACAAGAAGAACAAGAAAAACAATAACAACAACTACAACAACAACAACAGGAACAAGAAGAAGAAGAACAACAACAACAACAACAGGAACAAAGAAGAACCACAACAACAACAACAACAGGAACAAAGAAGAACCAGAACAACAACAACAACAACAACAGGAACAAAGAAGAACCAGAACAACAACAACAGCAACAAGGAAGAACCAGAACAACAACAACAACAACAAGGAAGAACAACAACAACAACAACAGCAACAAGGAAGAGGAGGAGGGGGAAGAGAGGGGGAAGAAGAACAACAACAGGAACAAGAAGAACAACAACAACAACAACAACAGGAACAAAGAAGAAGAACAACAACAGGAACAAGACGAAGAAGAAGAACAACAACAGCAACAAGAAAGAGGAGGAGGATGAAGAGAGAGAGAAAAACAACAGCAACAAGGACAAGAAAAACAAAAGGTACAACAACAACAGGAACAAAGAAGAACCAGAACAACAACAACAGCAACAACAACAGGAACAAAGAAGAACCAGAACAACAACAACAGCAACAACAGCAGCAAGGAAGAGAAGGAGGATGAAGAGAGGGAGAAAAACAACAACAACAACAAGGACAAGGAGAACAAGAAAAACAAAAAGTACAACAACAACAACAACCATAACAGGAACAAAGAAGAACAAGAACAACAACAACAACATGAACAAAGAAGAACCAGAACAACAGCAACAAGGAAGAGAAGGAGGGGGAAGAGAGGGGGAAGAAGAACAACAACAAGGACAAGAAGAACAACAACTACAACTACAACAACAGGAACAAGAAGAAGAAGAAGAACAACAACAACAACAGGAACAAAGAAGAATCAGAACAACAACAGGAACAAGAAGAAGAAGAAGAACAACAACAACAACAGGAACAAAGAACAGGAAGAAGAAGAAGAAGAGCAGAGAGGGAGAAGAACAACAAGGACAAAGAAGAACAAGAAAAACAGGAAGAACAACAACAACAACAACAACAACAGAAGACACCAGACAGGAAATGTGCACACACACACACACACACACACACACACACACACACACACACACACACACACACACACACACACAGACCTTTTCTCCCACCTCCCTCACACCTGACGATCTCTTGCCATTTCACGGAGCTGTCGGCAGAAAGCCACTGGTGAACAGTCGTGACAGGATGTTTCGTCTAGCCAGGGCCCGGGGCTGGAGGGTGCAGAATAACAAGAAGACGAAGAAGAAGGAATTGAACGTCCCCAGTCGTTTTAGGAAGCAGTGGATGTCTTGACTTAGTATAGGTTCCGAGTTCGAATCCCTTGTGGTTGAGAATGGTTTTGTGGTTTAGAAGGGAGGACGGAAGGAAGGAAGGTTTTGTGGTTAGAAGGAAGGAAGGAAGGAAGGAAGGAAAGGTTTTGTGGTTAGAAGGAAGGAAGATAGGAAGGAAGGAAGGGGGGATGGGAGGGAGAGAGAGAGTGGAGGGAGGAATGCTGGGAAGAGAGAGAGAGAGAGAGGAAGGTGTGCAAACACACACACACACACACACACACACACACACACACACACACACACACACACACACACACACACACACACAGCAATAGTTTGTTGTTTTTTTCGTGCGCGCGCGTGTGTGTGTGAATGTGTGTGTGTGTGTGTGTGTGTGTGTGTGTGTGTGTGTGTGTGTGTAATACAGGAACTTTCATCAAGCAAATGATCAGTTTGTGTGATCTATCCGTCAGCAACAACAAAAACATCAAAAACGTCAGCTTGACAACCAAAGTCATTTCTGCCTTAGAACTCTCTCTCTCTCTCTCTCTCTCTCTCTCTCTCTCTGTGTGTGTGTGTGTGTGTGTGTGTGTGTGTGTGTGTGTGTGTGTGTGTGTCTGTCTGTCTGTCTCTCTTTCTGTCTCATTCATTCATTCATTCATTCTCTCTGTCTCTCTCTCTCTCTCTTTGTCTCTGTGTGTCTCTCTGTCTGTCTCTCTCTTTCTCTCTCTGTCTCTCTCTCTTTCTCTCTCTGTCTCTTTCTCTCTCTTTCTCTCTCTGTCTCTCTCTCTCTTTCTATTTCTCTCTGTCTCTTTCTCTCTGTCTCTCTCTCTTTCTGTGTCTCTCTTTCTCTCTCTCTCTGTCTCTCTCTCTCTTTCTCTATCTTTCTCTCTGTCTCTGTCTTTCTCTCTTTCTCTCTTCTCTATTTCTCTCTCTCTCTCTCTCTCTCTCTCTCTCTCTCTCTCTTTCCGTGAAGAGAGAAAAAAAGGTCATAATAGCCGTAGAGTTCCCCTCATAGAAGAGCGTTTCCACGCAGTGTTGGCTGTTTGAAGTGCATTCA
>NC_134895.1:39351357-39363857 GCF_041734735.1 Babylonia areolata | reverse complement strand
GCCCGGGGGAGGGAGGGTAGGGGGGTAAGGTCGGGGGTTTGGAGGGGGGTGGGGGGGGGCAGTTATTCTGCGAGCGGGTTTGGATGTGTGTACACGCGCATGAGATCATCGATTAAGGTGAGGATGAGGAGGGCGTGGGGAGAAGGGGACAGGAGGGAGGTGGTGGGGGGGTGAGGGGCGTGCGGGGGGGGGGGGGGGGGGGCAAGGGGGGGGGGGTGCAGGTGAGGGAGGATGGAAGTTGGTGGAGATGGAGGGAGACAATTCCTCCCCCCCCCCTCCCCCCTCAGACACCCTCCCCCCCCTCTCCCCACCCGTCACTCATTGTCATCATTGCTCACACACACACACACACACACACACACACACACACACACACACACACCTATTACCCCCTCACTTTACCCACCCCACGCACCCACCTTCCATTCCCCTGGTGGGCAGGGGATGGCTGGGTGGTGGTGGTGGTGGGGGGGGGTGATAGGGAGGGGGTTTGGGGGAGGGGGGGTGTTGGAGGGACTGAGGCGTGGTGGAGGGTGTTTGCCAACAGATGACATGTATGACAGGAGAGCTGTCTCGACTCAGCATGCTGTCAATGCTGCGCGAGTTTGAGAGATGGAGTGAGGAGGGGAGAGTGTGGGAAAAGAGAGTGAGAGAGGTGAGAGAGAGAGAGAGAGAGAGAGGGAGGGAGGAGAGGGAAGGAAGGAGAGAAAGAGGGAAGGGAGGACGACTAAAGATTTTGAATGTGAGCGTGAGTATAAAGGAACAGGAGAGGCGTTAAAGAAGGAAAGACAGAAAGATAGAAAGAAAGACAGAATGAATGCTTTTAAAACAAGAGAGGCAAGGCCTTTAAGACTCACTTGTGATACCCTTCACCTTCACCTTCACCTCTCCCGTAGTCTGGGTTCAGACCGTTGGGGCACCGCTGCTGACCTGGCCACCACCCCTCTCCACTCTTCACGGTTTTCTGATTTCCTCAGGGCGTCACCGAGCGTCAAGCCTGTCCACCCCCGGATGTTGTCTTCCCATCTCTTCTTCTGCCGTCCTCTCCTTCTGCCTCCTTGTACGGTGCCTTGCAGGAACGTTTTGGCAAGACCAGATGATCGGGAGATGTGTCCATACCACCTAAGTTTGCGTTTTTTCACTATGGACAGAAGGTCTTCGTAGGGTCCAATACTTTGCTTGATTCTGTTCTTCACTTCCGTGTTAGTGATGTGGTCTCTGTAGGAGATGCCAAGTAGTCTACGAAAGCATCTCATCTCGACAGCTTGGATTCTTCTCTCGATGTCTGCAGTCAGGGTCCAAGTCTCGCAGGCGTAGAGCAATATTGATATAACCAGGGAACGCATCAGTCTGATTTTTGAGCTGAGAGCGATGTTTTTGTTGTTCCAGATGGTGTTCAGCTTGTTGAGTGCCATTGTTGTTTGGGCAATTCTCGAGAGTACTTCTGGTTTAGATCCTTCATCTGACACGATTGCTCCCAGATATTTGAAGCTGTGGACTGTTTTAAGCTTTTCGTCGTTGACTTTGATGTCAATGCTGATGCCGTTGGTGTTGTTTGTCATCAGTTTGGTTTTCTCCGCACTGATTTGCATTTCATACGATGTGGAGGCTTTGTCTAGATGTTTGACCAGGCTTGCCAGTTCTTCTTCTTTTCCAGCCAGTCCATCAATGTCGTCGGCAAAACGTAGGTTTGTGATTGTTCTGCCGCCTATGCTGACTGTTCCTACATGCTCTTCCAGTGCGTCAGTCATTATTCTTTCTAAGAAGATGTTGAAGAGTGTTGGGGAGAGTAGACAGCCTTGTCTCACTCCGACTGTGGTTCTGAACCAGTCCCCGATGCTATTGTTGAGGTAGACGGCGCTGGTGGCTTTGTCATAGAGGTGCTGTATCAGTCTGATCAGGTTGGCGTTGATGTTGTACAGATTCATGGTAGCCCACAAAGCTGCATGCCAGACCCTGTCAAATGCCTTCTTAAAATCAATGAAGACGATTTGTGATACACTTTAAAAAAAAAAAATGTAATCGTTAAAATGTGTTCTGTATTCGTTATTATAAAACTTCGGGTTAAAAGAAAAAGAAAAAAAGAAAAAAAAGTCCTAACGGCAGATTCGAACCCCCCGTGTTCGGGTGAGAAGAAACCGTCTTACCCATTACACTATCGCAGCTACTTAACTGACGTTCAAAAATATAATATTTAAACATGCGATAAATCGATTCCGGTATTCGCAGTGAGAACGCTGTTTAATTATATTATCGCATATTATTCTGGTGTATCTTGGGCATTCAAAAAATCTTTAAGGACAATTAAAAATTCTTTTTATGTCCGCGGTTTTATGTCCGCGGTAAAGGAGACGTGGCTATCACCGCAATCACACTGCAACATATAGCCGTTTTCTCTGGATCTAGATAGATGTACAAGTTTAGTTACACGTACCCGCCGGGAATGTACGACACGGTCGATTCAATTTCTCTTTTATGCTCCTTCTAGTTTTATAGTTTTAAAGTTGATTTGAAAATTGAGTATTTTGTTCAACTAATAGCATGTAGAGCCAAGTACATGTACTTCTAAAAGTCGTATGAAGTGAAAAGGAAGGAAGGAAGGATGTAGATGATCCTCCTCACACATGTATCTACTCACGCGTGTACACACACACACACACACACACGCGCGCGCGCGCGCGCGCTCGCGCGCGCACGCACGCACGCACACGCACACAATAACACAATCACACACACGCACACACACACACGCACGCACGCACACGCACACAATAACACACACACACACACACACACACACACACACACACACACGCACAAGCACACACACACACACACACACACACACACACACACACACACACAAAACCATTTGAGCAGACGTTGCAGAAAACTCCCCAACTCATGCACCCACCCAAACTGCGACACACTTCACCTCACCTACATCATTCCCACCCCTCACACCCACCCCTCACACTCCAACCCCCCCCCCCCCCCTTCCCCGTACCCCTAACCACACCTCTACACCCCCCCCCCCCACGCCCCCAACCAATCCCTATGCTCCACCCCCCACCCCCCACCCACACCCCCCCCCACCCCCCACCCCCCACCCCCCACCACCACCCCACTTTACCCTTCTACCCAATATACGTTCAGCTTTGTGGCACTAATCACGCGAAAGTGAAGAAGAGGTGTTTAATTAATTAATGACATGCTGCATCCAGCTTCGGTAATTCCTTCAGTCGCTTCCGCTACGGTCCTATGGCGAAGGAGAGAGTGTGTGTGTGAGAGAGGAGGGAGAGTCGAACTAGTGAAGAAGCCAACGAAAACGAAGGACGGAAAGAAAGGGAAAAAGCGTAGATGAGAAAAATGGTGAGAAGAAGTAAAAAAAAGACTGAAAGAAAGAAGAAAATTAAGGGACGGAAAGAAGGAAGAAAGGGAAGAAAAAGATAGAAAGAAGGAGAAGAGAGTGGCGGAACTGGATACAGTTTCAGTTTCAGTTTCAGTTTCAGTAGCTCAAGGAGACGTCGCTGCGTTCGGACAAATCCATATACGCTACACCACATCTGCCAAGCAGATGCCTGACTAGCAGCGTAACCCAACGCGCTTAGTCAGGCCTTGAGAAAAAAAAAAAACCTACCACTACTAATAATATGTATAAGGCGCAAAAACTTGATGAAGTCAGCTATAAGCGTACATAAATAAATAAATACATAAAGAAATAAATTCTGGATAAATAAATAAATTCTGGATACAGAAGGTAGGAAACCAAGGAGAGCTATCCGTGTTTTTGGATTCAGCTCCGGGGGGCAAAAAAAATCAAGTTTTGGGACAAGACGACAATACCCAAACAGAACAGTACGCTCAACATAATGCCAAACAATAGGGGGCAAAAGAAAAGAAAAGAAAAGAAAAGAAAGAAAGGAAGGAAGGAAAGGAAAAACATCGAAATAATGAACCCCTACCCCTACCCCCACGCCCCCGAAAGAAAGACGAAAGAAGAAGAAGAAGGTGGAGGAGAAGGAGGAGAAGGAGGAAGAGGAGGAGGAGGAGGAGGAGAAGGAGGAGGAGGAGGAGGACAAAGACAAGATCAGTAGCAAGAACAAGTACAAGAAAAGAAAAGACAAAACACACACACACACACACACACACACACACACACACACACACACACACACACCCAACCGCCCCCACACCCTCCCAACCCGTTCCCCCCAGCAAACGAACAACAACAGAAAGGGGGTTGGGGTGAGAGGGAAGGGGAAGGAGGTAGGGTGGGGTACATGGTAATACGATTGCAGCGGGCCCCACCCCCACCCCTTCTTCCCCCCTCCTCCCCCCGCCACCCCCACCGCCTCCCCACCCACCACCCCCCGAACTCTGCACAAGACGGTGTGTTTGTTGTTGTTTCTTTTTTTTTTTTTTTTTTTAAACATTTTTTTAATTCCATTTTGGTAGGTTGACATTTTACAACAACAACAGCATCTTAATGGACATTTATAAAGAAGAAAACAAAAACAAACAAAGAACAAAAAACAAACAAACACACACCATAAATACTTGGATAGAAACAGCCAAGCAGCTGGATTATACACTGGTTGGTTATCATCATGGAGTATTACCATTCATTTCTTAAGATCTTACACAAGCTGTCAAGGAATACAAACTGTCAAGTATCTTAGAACACGTTTACGGAAAGTGAACACCTCAATCATTTCTTATGAATATCAATAAAAAGAAAATAAATATGGATGGTTATTTTTCGTTAATCATGAACAGGTTACTAATCATTTGTGATCAATAATTTGTAAGGCAGCCATCTGGCAGAGAAAATGGTATGGTTAAAGTTAATATATGCATTATATTCTTCAATTCTATATCGATTTTTTAATTTGTTCAAAAAAACTGATATTTGTGGAAAGCTGTCTTCAATTTTACATAAATATAAGTAATACTTTGCAAACAATATTATAAAACACAAAACAGCATCAGTTGTTATTGTCACATCATGTCCAAATAGCACAAGTGATTCTGTTAACTTTAAATTTCCTGCGTTTACACATCTCTCTTGTATCAAGTCCGTTAAAGCGTTCCAAAACATTTGCACATAATTACATTTCCAAAAAGCATGATCAATACTGTCTTTGTGTTCTCTACAAAAACTACAGTTGTTATTATCCGTAACACCAATTTCTTTTAAAACAATTTTTGTACATAAACATCGGTGTATTATTTTCAGCTGAAACCATTTCAGCTTTACATCAACTATCTTGTGTGCATGCATAAAACAAGATTTCCAGTTATGATGCATCAAAAGCTTTAAGTCCCATTTCTCACAACATTTTCGGTTTCATATCATTTTCAATCAACACATCATAATATGGTCTTGAGCCTTTAGAAACAGAAAACAAGTGTTTGAAGCAGAGCGAAGTATTTGTGTGTCTGTTGCTATCCACATGAATATTATGCTTTTTAACTAATTCGTTTATTGTTGATTTATATCCAGCATAAGTAAGGAAATCAATGTGCAAATCATATTTTTCTTTGAAGCGTACATATGAAAAAACTTTACCATCATCATCAAAAAACTGTGCAAGACAATACACATCATGATTACTGAGCAGTCTGGATATAATACACCTTTTACCAATTTGAACACGATTATTATAACACAATGGCTCTGCAAGCAGTTCCGCTGAGTTTTTTGGTTCACATTTATAAAAGAAAATCTTATAACTTTCAAACACATTTGTCCAGAACTGGTTATATATGGCAAAATTTAAGATAAACTCTGGACCATATTTATCAATAGCTGGCCATTGGGGGAAGTTACACAGCAAGAGGTGCTTCCACTTGTGATTTGAATTTTCAGCTTTACGAATCCAGGAAAGCTTTAAAGATAAGGCAAACAATTTAACATCAGGAAGACCGATGCCACCATTTTTTACACTTTTATGAGCAGTTTTACGGCTAATTTTATCTGGTTTATTGTTCCAAACAAACTTATAACAAATATGTTGACATGTATTAAAAAATGTATCCGGTGGGTTTGGCAAAAGCAACCACAGATGAGTCAGTTTGGAAAGAATAACAGATTTCAGAATTGCTACTCTGCCTAGAGGCGTTAACTGGCGTTTTACCCATATCTTATACAAATATCTTATTTCTGCTAATCTCTCTGAATAGTTTATAGTTACACATTCTTTTAAATCATTAGTAAACCAAATCCCTAAAATTCGGAATCTTGTAGGATTCCAGTCCATACCTAAATGTTCCATATAACGCGTCTTAGAATTCTTTTTGCTCCCTAACCAAATAGCACTAGTTTTGCTTGAATTCAAATAGAGACCTGAGACACAGCCAAATTTATCAAGAGTTGTAACACAACATTCAAAAGATTTCCTATCCCCAGCAAGTAGAAATTCTGTATCATCAGCATATTGGGTCAGTTTATTCTCAACATCGTTAATTTTTATTCCTCGGATATCCGAATTTTCCCTTACCATTATAGCTAATATTTCTACACACATTACAAATAAATAAGGTGATATAGGGTCTCCTTGTCTGCAACCTCTCTTAACTTCAAACCAGTCAGAGACCTGGCCATTCACAATCACACATGACTTAATATTTGTGTAAAATACACTAATCCATCTACACATATTTTCTTTGAACCCAAATGCCTTTAACACTTTAAACATGAAATCCCAATTTATTGAGTCAAAAGCCTTTTCGAAATCTATGTTCAGTAATAAACCAGGTAGATTATGCTTATCTAAGTAAGCTATGATATCATATATCAACCTCAAATTATCTCCAATGTATCTATTTCTAATAAACCCTGTTTGATCTTCATTAATAATGTTAGGTAATACTGGTTTCAAGCGGTTAGCAATACAAGATGACCCAATTTTATAAACTACATTTAAAAGAGAGATGGGTCTCCAATTTTTCAAATATTGTCTTGGCTTATCACCTTTGGGGATACACGTAATCACTCCTTCCTTTTGCACAGAAGACATTTCTCCTTTCCTGAAACTAGCATTAAGTGCCCTAACAACAAATATTCCTATTTTCTTCCAAAAGACTTTAAAAAATTCTGCACTAAAGCCATCTGTACCTGGACTCTTATTATTTTTCATATTTCTAATAACTTGTGCCGCTTCCTCCATTGTAATCATACCTTCTAAATCGCTTGCTTCTGACTCATTCAAACATGGAATATAATTCACTAAATTTTCAATTTCACAATGTTCCACCCCAACATTCACATATAAAGATCTATAAAAATTATGTACTTCATTTAAGATATCCTTTTGATTTGTTAGAACATTGTCGTATTGATCAATAATTTTGGCTATGTGTTTACTAACATAATGACGTTTTTCTAAATTACAAAAATATTTACTAACCTTCTCTCCCTCAGCTATCCATCTAGCTCTAGACCTTAATAATACCCCTTCCATCCGCTTCTCTCGAATATCTTGTAATTGTTTTTGTTTAATTTGTTGTTGTTTTTGTGGCGGGTCACAAGCATTGTATTCACTCTGCCAAGAAACAAAAAAAATGATGCTGCATCAGAGAAAGGACCCCCCCCCCCCCCCCCCCCCCCCCCCCGCACCCCCCCCCCCCAAAAAAAAAAAAAAAAAGAGAGAGAGAGAGAGAGAAAGGAAGAAATAAAAGGAGAAAAGAACGAAACAATGAAGGCAAGAAAGAGAAAAGCTAGTATAAATAAATGAATGAATGAATGAATGAATGAATAAATGAAAACTGTGCGTGTGTTTGTGTGCATACACGCGTGTTTTATCTGGATGTTAACAGGACAGAGAAAGAATCAGAGAGAGATGTAGAAAGAAAGAAATAGAGAATGAATGAATGAATGAATCTTTATTTTCCAACGGTGAAGATATTGGCACTTTGGCCGACTTACACATCTGCCGTTGTTCTAAGAGACACACAAACATGTAGGCATATAAATGTAGTTATACTTAATACATGTATAATGTACGAGTATAACACAGCGTCAAACTGAGAGACATAACATCGCTCACATCTGTACGGAACGGAAGCGAGTAACACACACACGCACACGCACACGCACACACACGCACACACACACACACACACACACACACACACACACACACACACACACACACACACACACACACCAAGGGAAAAACAACAACAAAATCCTAGAGAGAGGGGGGGTGGAGGGAACGAGAGGGGGCATGGAAGCAAACAAAAGAACGAATGGCTGTGCTAGAGAGTGTTGGGGGAAAAAGTTCTGGACAAACATGAATCTAGACATCCACGCAAATCAATCTTTCCACCGATCTCTGTCTCTCTGTCTCTGTCTGTCTTTCCCTGTCTCTATCTGTCTGTCTGTCTGTGTCTGTCTGTGTCTGTCTGTCTCTGTCTCTGTCTCTGTCTCTCTCTCTCTCTCTCTCTCTCTCTCTCTCTCTCTCTCATAAGTCTTTCTCTGTCATACGCAAGCACATAGACACACACACACACACACACACACACACACACACACACACACACATAGGCACATATGCACACACTCACATAAATGGCAATACACACACACACACACACACACACACACACATATATATATATATATATATATATATATATATATATATATATATATATATATGTGCACATATGAACACACTCACATAAAAAAAATGGCAGTAGGAAGCATCACGGCTCTTATGAGAACGTGAGCAGGTTTTAGTGTGTGTGTGTGTGTGTGTGTGTGTGTGTATGTGTGTGTGTGTGTGTGTGCGTGTGTGTGTATGTGCGCGCGTGTGTGTGTATGTGTGCGCGCGCGTGTGTGCGTGTGTGTGTGTGTGTGTGTGTGCGCGCGCGCGCATGCGTGTGTGTGTGTATGTGCGCGCGCGCGTGTGTGTGTGTGCGCGTGTGTGTGTGTGTGTGCTTGTGTGTGTGTGTGTGCTTGTGTGTGTGTGTGTATGTTTGTGTGTGCGCGTCTGTGTGTGCGCGCGCGCGTGTGCGTGTGTGTGCGCGTGCGCGCGCGTATGTGTGTGTGTGTGTGTGTGCGTGTGTGTATGTGTGTGCGTGTGTGCATATATATATGCACATATGAACACACTCACATAAAAAATGGCAGTAAGAAGCATCATGGCTCTTATGAGAACGTGAGCAGGTTTTAGGGGGGCGAGGCGGGAGGGGGGGGGGGTGCGTGTGTGTGTGTGTGTGTGCGTGCGTGTGTGTGTGTGCGAGTGTGTGTGTGTGTGTGCGCGCGCTTGTGTGTGTGTGTGTGTGCTTTTGCGTGTGTGTATGTGTGTGCGTGTGTGTATGTGTGTGTGTGTGTGCGCGAGCGTGTGTGTGTGTGTGTGTGTGTGTGTGTGTGTGTGTGTGTGCGTGCGTGTGCGTGTGTGTGTATGTGTGTGTTTGTGTGTGCGCGTGCACGCGCACGCATGGTATGTATGCTGTATATGCTGATGTGTGTGTGTGTATATATGTTTGCGTTTCTGACTTTGACAATTATTTTCTTTCTCCTTGTTTTTGTGTTCCTCCTCCTCTTGTAAACTAGAAAGAGATAGGGGTGAAAAACGAATTATGAGTGGGGAGGGGGGGGGGATTGAAGCGAGAGAATGGTGTGTGTCCAAGAATTGAGCTTCCTGACATTAAATACAGAATGATATTCAGTTCCCTAGAAGATGGTGTAATTGGTCAACCAGTGCGAATCAGTTTTAAATGCGTCATTGAGTTTTAAAAAAATGATGCCATCAATGAATGATCAGCGTGTGTCGTCATCTCACAAGGTCTTATTAGGGGAGAGTACAACGAAGTCTGATGACTCAGTTCAGTTGATTCTGTAGTAGTGATGATAATGAACGGCTGGCGACGCTGCTCCTGCTGCTGGTGGTGATGATGATCGTCTTATTCTTGTTTGTCTTGTTCTTGTGAATCTTATTCTTCATGTTGTCCTTGAATGTCTTGCTCTTGTTATTGTTCTTCTTCTTCTTCTTCTTCTTGTCGTTGTTCGTCTCGCTATAGTTCTTTTTGTTGTTTTTCTTGTTGTCTTTCTTATTGTTGTTGTTGTTCTTCTTCTTGTTCTTCTTGTTCTTGTTCTTCTTCTTCTTCTTCTTCTTCTTCTTCTTCTTCTTCTTCTGCTTCTTCTGCTTCTTCTATACCGCCTCTCCATCACCCCTTTTCCCTGTTCTGATCTTCATTCTGCATCATCATCATCATCATCATTATCGTCGTCGACGTCGTCGTCATTGCCATCATCACCATCCTCCTCTTCCTTCTCCTCCTCCTCTTCCTCCTCCTCCTCCTCCTCCTCATCATCATCATCATCATCATCACTACCACCATCCTCCTCCTCCTTATCATCATCAACATCATCATCGTCATCATAATCACCACCACCACCACCATCCTTTCTGTTCCTCCTCCTCCTCCTCATTATTATCACCACACACCATCATCATCATCTGTATAATTATGTCAGTGCACGTGCTGTGTGTTGCAGATGACTGGGCCAGCGAGGGATGAGAGTGGCGGGGGGACAGAGTGATGCCCCCTGGCCAGCCCCTCACCACCACCACCACCACTACCACCACCAACCACCACCTACCTCCTCCCACTTCGCCCATCAGTCACGCCTCTCGCTCGTTCGTCCTCCTCTTCCTCCTCCTCGTCGTCCTCCTTCGCTCTTCCTCCGTCTGTCTTCCTCGGCCTTCCCTACTGCACTCACACACACACACACACACACACACACACACACACACACACACACACACACACACACACTTCCTCGTCACCACCCTCCCTCCTTCCCTGTCCGTGCTCCGCCTTGTCGGGTGACTGGGGTCGACGGCTGGGGTCGCGTGGACCTGCCGCCCTTCTGTCTTGACCCTCTCCTCAGCGCGACTGGTGACCGCCCTGTTCTGGAGGTTCTTGGCGATTATCTCCTTCGTCCCGCCGGTAGTGAAAGGAGACAGGGGACGCCACTGTTTGTTTGCCGCCATCGGCACTGTGAACTGTGCCACTGTTTGTTTGCCGTCATCGGCACTGTGAACTGTGCCACTGTTTTGCCGCCATCGGCATTGTGAACTGTGCCGCTGTTTTGCCGCCATCGGCATTGTGAACTGTGCCACTGTTTGTTTGCCGCCATCGGCATTGTGAACTGTGCCACTGTTTGTTTGCCGTCATCGGCACTGTGAACTGTGCCACTGTTTGTTTGCCGCCATCGGCACTGTGAACTGTGCCACTGTTTGTTTGCCGTCATCGGCACTGTGAACTGTGCCACTGTTTGTTTGCCGTCATCGGCACTGTGAACTGTGCCACTGTTTGTTTGCCGTCATCGGCACTGTGAACTGTGCCACTGTTTGTCGTCATCAGCTCTGTCAACTGTGTCACTGTTTGTTTGCCGTAATCAGCACTGTGAACTGTGCCACTGTTTGCCGTCATCGTACTGTGAAGGATCACGTGCTCACAATCTTCACTTCTCCTCTCCCAGCGGGGTCGGCCCTTTGAGGAGAATCGTCGGCTGTCCAGGACGGGAGCACTGCGTTCGTTCCCTGACAGTGTCCCTGCAAGACCTGTGTGTGTGTGGCGGCGGTGAGGCCACTGAGTCAGCATGTGAGTAACTCAGTGAGGACAGCACCTTCCCCGTCCCATGTCCAGCACTTCCTGGAGCGCGTGCGGCCAGAGAGATCCACGTGACGCGTGGACCCAGCAGCCCATGAGCAGCACGGCGGAAGGCAGCGGTGCAGCAGCAGCAGCAGCGGCGCAGCGCCACATGTGGTCCTGGAGGAGGTCCCCGGGGGATAGTAGAGGGGGAGCGAGGGGGAGGGCGGGGGTGGGGGTGACGATGGGCCGCCTGTCCCTGACTAGGTGCCGGCAGTGGCTGGGGCTGGGGCTGCCCGTGACAGTGCTGCTCTACGTTGTGCTGTGCTGCAGCAGCGTGCTGTGGACGTGGACCTCCCTCCAGCTCCAGCACAGCCCCTTGCCCCACACCCTCCCCGGCTCGGGCTTCCGGAAGCTGCTGGAGGACCAGGAGAAGGGGAGGCTGGCTCTGGTCAACGTGACCCGGGCCGGCCTGACCCAGCGGCTGCCCTCGGCCATCATCATCGGGGTGCGGAAGTGCGGCACGCGGGCCCTGCTGGAGTTCCTGGACCTGCACCCGGACATTGTCACGGCCGAGGACGAGCTGCACTTCTTCAACGATGACCAGCGCTACCGTCTGGGGCTGGAGTGGTACCGCCACCTCATGCCGCCGTCGCTGCCGCACCAGTTGACCATGGAGAAGACCCCGGGGTACTTCATCTCGCCCATCGCGCCCAGCAGGGTTCACCGCATGAACAGCTCCGTCAGGCTGATCGTGCTGCTGCGGCACCCGACCACCCGCACCATCTCGGACTACACGCAGATCTTCCACAACAAGCTCTCCAAGAACGAGAGCCTGGACGCCTTCGAGGACATCGTCATCGACAGGGACACGGGCAACGTCAACACGC
>NC_134895.1:39326357-39346357 GCF_041734735.1 Babylonia areolata | reverse complement strand
GTGTCATGTGGAAGGCGTGCACGTGGAAGGCAAACGGAAGCTAATGGAAGATGTGTCATGTGGAAGGCATGTTTGTGGAAGGCAGGCGGAAGCTAATGGAAGATGTGTCATGTGGAATGCGAAGGGAAGCTACCGGAATATGTTTGATGTGGAAGGTGTGCATGTGGAAGGCAAAGCGAAGCTCATGGAACATATGTCATGTGGAAGGCGAAGGGAAGCTACCGGAATATGTTTGATGTGGAAGGTGTGCATGTGGAAGGCAAAGCGAAGCTCATGGAACATATGTCATGTGGAAGGCGTGTTTGTGGAAGGCAAAGCGAAGCTAATGGAAGATGTGTCGTGTGGAATGCAAAGGGAAGCTAATGGAAGATGTGTCGTGTGGAAGGCAAAGCGAAGCTAATGGAAGATGTGTCGTGTGGAATGCAAAGGGAAGCTAATGGAAGATGTGTCGTGTGGAATGCAAAGATAAGCTAACGGAAGATGTGTCGTGTGGAAGGCAAAGGAAAGCTAATGGAAGATGTGTCATGTGGAAGGCAAAGGGAAGCTAATGGAAGATGTGTCATGCGGAAGGCGTGCTTGTGGAAGGCAAACGGAAAATGTGTCGTGTGGAAGGCAAAGGGAAGCTAATGGAAGATGTGTCATGTGGAAGGCGTGCATGTGGAAGGCAGACGGAAGCTAATGGAAGAAGTGTCATGTGGAACTGGGGCGGGCACGGGACAGTCCTGTGGAAGAAGATAAACCACACTTAGCACAGACGTGTGACATAAGAGCAATATGAAACATAAACCTTGATGGACACGTTCAGATAGACCTTTGGAAGCTATGCGGATAACAGGCAAGAGCAATTTAGGTCAACATGGAAAACAGGTGTTATACGGTGAGTATGTATGGTCATCACAGGACTGCAGATCTGTTGAGGGACGGGGGGAGGGGGGGAGGTATTCTTCAAAGAGCACTCTCGGACAGACATTATTGCCGTGTACTTAGGTTTCTATTTCAATAGTGTACACAGACGCGCACTTGCTTGATTAAGCTGAAAATTTTCAAATTCACAGAGGTGGCAAACTTGAAAGAATTAGTTCCCGGAACAAATTCCAGGTGCAAGACAGCAACACTTTCTTCTTCTTCTTCTTTTCTTCTTCTTCTTCTTCTTTAGTAGATTGCATCTTCCAGTTCGCTCATTTTGTCAGATTCTTTGTGTTAGATTTTACGCGTATAACCCCCCCCTTTTTTCTTCTTTCTTCTTCTTCTTCTTCTTCTTCTTCTTCTACTTCTTCTTCTTCTTGTTTTTCAACACACCACCAGTTAGGCAACTGTCAGCCATGTCTTCCATTCCAGCCTGAGAAGAACAAACTTGAAGACAGGTTTCCCATGCCAGTAAACGATAATATAAACACAAAAGGCAGATTTCACGAAAGGTCAGAAAACCAAGGACACGATACAGCAGACCCATCATAATGATTATGTAAAGAAACTCAGTTAGCTGACATAACGTCTCGTATCCTGAAAGTAGGAGAAAGGGGTGAACACAGGAAGAGGGGCGAATAGGGGGATGAGGGCTGATTGCAGGAGAATGGGGTGGACTCCGGAGCATGGGGTGAATAGAAGAAGAGAGGTCAATACATGATAAGGGGTGAATACAAGAAGAGGGGTCTGTACATGATGAGGGGTGAATACAGGAGAAAGGGGTGAAAACGGAATGAGTGGTGAATTGAGAAACAGGAGGAGGGGAGTGGAAATTGTCGGGGGAGGTAGTGAAGGGAGGAGGGGTGAATGCGGGGGAAAGGGGCGAATACGGAAGAAAGGGGTGAATACAGGAGAAAGGGGTGAACGGGGTGAATACAAGAGAAAGGGGGCGAGGGTGAATACAGGAGAAAGGGGTGAATACAGGAGAAAGAGGTGAATAAGGGAGAAAGGGGTGAATGCGGGAGAAAGGGGTGAATACGGGAGAAAGGGGTGAATACAGGAGAAAGGGTGAATACAGGAGAAAGGGTGAATGCAGGAGAAAGGGGTGAATACAAGAGAAAGAGTGAATGCAGGAGAAAGGGGGTGAATACGGGAGAAAGGGTGTAAATGGGAAAAGGGGATGAATACAGGAGAAAGGGGTGAATACAGGAGAAAGGGTTGAATATCGGAGGAAGGGGTGAAAACAGGAGAAGGAGATTAATACAGGAGGGGAAGGTGGCCAGGGGGAGAGGGGTACGCGGGGTGGGGGTGGGGGGGGGTTGGTGAATGGAGGAGGGGTGAATGCAGAAGAAAGGGGTGAATACAGGAGAAAGGGTTGTACACTCGGGGGGGGGGGGGGGGGGCGGGTTGGGGGGGGTGGTGTTGAAGGGAGGAAGAGGGTGGTGAGGGTGGGGAAGAAGGCGTTCTGAGCTGAACTCGATCAGGCCGGTGTAGACCTGCGGGATGATGTCATATTAGCTTTGTTTGTCTCGATGATAGGGTCATTTCTTCCGGATCCAAAGACGCAATCTCTCTGTGTCTGTCTCTCTATATAGGTCTGTGTGTGTGTGTGTGTGTGTGTGTGTGCGATGTTTCTCTCTGTGTCTGTTTTCGCGCGCGCATGCGTATGTGGATGTGAGTGTGTGTGTGTGTGTGTGTGTGTGTGTGTGTGTGTGTGTGTGTGTGTGTGTGTGTGTACCAGAAGGTTTGGGAGGAAAGAAGCTCCTGTATACAAGCTGGAAAGCCATCACGATGCTATTATGACCCAGGCTTGACAGTATATGTTGTTCAACCTCAGTCCCCACCTCCTCCTCCTCCTCCTCCTCCTCCTCCTCCTCCTCCTTCCTCTTTCTCTTCGACCAGGAATGGGCATCTTTTTTTTTTCTTTTTTTTTTCTTGTTTTTGTTTTTTTTCTCTCTCTTTTTTTCTGCCATTTGGGGGCCGTTTTACTAGAAATTGAGCAGTTTTGTCAGTTGCATGCGATGATAAACAACTGCACTCGATGAAGCGTTGATTTTCTTGTTGTTAACTTGCTCTGTCTTGTGTCCCACGGGTGGACGCGTTTGTGTATAAATGCAGGTGCGTGTCTGTCTGTCTGTCTGCCTGTCCGCCTGCCTGCCTGTCTGCCTGCCTGTCTGTCTGTCTGTCTGTCTGTCTGATGAACCTGCCGCTCTCTACCTATGAACGCATTTTCTTTTTGTTTCCTCTCTGTGTCTCAAATATTTTATAAAGTGTATTTTGTTTTGTTTCTCGTGTCCTGTTATTCTATATCTCTATTCTTTCTTCTTCTTTTTTTCAAAATGAAAAAAAAACCTGTGTACGTACATTGTGACGGAAATGATAATGAATGATTACATTGATTATTAATATCGATCTGATACACTGACGTCTGTATGATTTGTGCAAGTCTTGTTATGATGTTGATTGTCTTGTTAAAAAAAAAAATACTGATTTTATGATATGGTATTGTCACCGCAAGTGTGTATGATATTGATTGATTATAGTATGGTATTGTCACCACAAGTGTGTCTGTCTGATTTTGATTGTCATGTGGAAAAGACTATACTGAATCGTAGTATGGTATCGTCACTACAACTGCGTATGATTGTTGATTGTTATATGGGAAAACGAAACTGATTTATAAGTGTGGTATTGTCACAAGAGTGTATGTATGATGTTGATTGTCATGTGGAAAAACGAAACTGATTTATAAGTGTGGTATTGTCACAAGAGTGTATGTATGATGTTGATTGTCATGTGGAAAAGCTATACTGATTCGTAGTATGGTATCGTCACTACAAGGTTGTATGATTGTTGATTGTCATGTTGCAAAAAAAAAAAAAAAAAAAAAAAAAGATACTGATTGTATAGTATGGTATTGTCACCATAAGGGTGTATGATTTTTATTGTCGTGTGGAAAAACGATACCTATTTTTAAGTATGTTATTGTCACCACAAGTGTATATGATTGTTAATTGTCATGTTGCAAAAAACAAAAAAATACTGATTTTAAGTATGGTATTGTCACCGCAAGGCCGTATGTAAGATGTTGGTATGGTATGTCGTGTTGAAAAGATACCCATCGATCATCAACATTGTGGTATTATTGGTCACCACAAGTATGTGCAAACTAGTCCCTGGTCCAATGTAAATGAATATCCTGCGCGCACTGAAAGGTTCCCGCACTGTGTCTATTTCGTAAGGACATGAGGTTCTTGTTGCTGTCACTTCGTGCTGAAGTGCTGTGCACGTGATGTCTGTTGATTTGTGATTATTATTACATGGTGTGTGTGTGTGTGTGTGTGTGTGTGTGTGTGTGTGTGTGTGTGTGTGTGTGTGTGTGTGTGTGTGTTATGTAAAGCGATATATTGTCTGCACGCAATGAAATTTTGATTAAAATGTCGAACATACTGTCTTTATGGATTTCATTTATGTATGTGTGAGGGTTGAGGGTGTGTTTGAGTTTGCGTGTGTGCGTGTGTCTGTGTGTCTGTGTCTCTGTGTGTGAGGGGTGAGGCTGTGTTGAGTTTGGTGTGTGTGTGTGTAAGTTTGGTGTGTATGTGTGTGTGTGTGTGTAAGTTTGGTGTGTATGTGTTTGTGTGTGTGTGTGTAAGTTTGGTGTGTATGTGTGTGTGTGCGTATGTGTGAATATGTATGTGTGTGTGTGTATGTGTGTATATGTATGCGTGTGTGGAAGCAAGCGCGCGCGCGCGCGCGCGCGTGTGTGTGTGTGTGTGTGTGTGTGTGTGTGCGTAAGAGTTTGGTGTGTATGTGTGTGTGTCTGTGTGTATGAGTGTGTGTGTGTCTGTGTGTACCTGCGTCTGGTGACTTGATATGTGTGTGGGGGGGGGGGAGGTGGGGGTGGGGGGGCGGGGTGCTGGATGAGGGGGTTGAGGAAGGAAAAGTACAGTAACATGGATCACCTTTCTTTAAAAACTAACTCGCATGCGCGCGCGCATGCACACACACACACACACACACACACACACACACACACACACACACACACACACACACACACACACTGAAATGTCAAAATATAACCTTGTATGCAAGGAAAAAGAAAAGATAATAGTTCATGTATCTGGAACAGATTTTGTGCAGTACAGCGGCGCCTACACACTGACTTCCCGGTAACACAAAACTGCGTCAGACCATCATGGCTGACAGTCAGAAAGCTTTACGTTCATCACGGCATCGCCCTATCATTAGAGTGAGGTTTGGCAACTATTGGAAAGTACCCTGTCTAATGATGATGATGATAATAATAATAATAATAATAATAATAATAACTGGACTTTTATCAGCGCTAAGCACTTTACAATCCACACACACACACGCATACGACACACACTCAGTCCTCAATTCACAATCATGCACAATAAACATATATATGTGCATACAAAAAACTCTGTACGAACAATACAAACATACAGATATATACGTGTATGCATGCATGCATCCATCCATCCATCCATACACATACACATACATTCGATGCACACACAATATGGCGTTACAAATATACTTACACAATCATCTAAGTACTTCCATGAGTATGAGAGAAGAGGGTCTGGAGGAACTCTGGCACTCAGGGCAACAAGGGCTGAAGTGAGATGGTTCTGTTCTTTGCAACGGAAGTTCTTGAGGGCTTGGAGCACGGAGAGAGCGTCTGAGAACACCACCACCTGCCCTGTTGTTCTTGTGGAGTTCTGCGAAACTGTTGTGGCTGCCTCACAGAGGGCTTCTCGCTCAGCTCGGAAGTTGGTGGAGTATTTTCCTGTTGGGATTGCAATTTCTTCATCTCCGTCTTTGTATCGGAGGAAGATTCCAGCTCCACCATCCCTCGTTGCTTCTGTGACGGAGCCATCTCTAAAGACATGGGTCCAGTCTTCCTGGGGGTACTGTTTGCAGATGTACTCCATGGCCAGGGCCTTCCTTTGGGTGTCTGACTGTGTTCCTCTCTTCTCCACTCCGGGAATGCTGGTGACGACTGTTGGGAACACCCGCCTCTTCCAAGATGGGTGGGTGACATTTGCCGGGATAGGCTTTACTTGGTGTCCCATCAAGACGGGTTTGTCTTTCAAGGCGCCTTGACTGGTGGATGAAGCTGCCTCTTTTCAGCCGGCTCACGGTGGGTCTGCTCATTCTGTTGTTCACTGGATGGTTTTCAAGGCGTTTGAATTTTGCTGCCTGGATGAGGATCTTTGTGTCCCTTCTGTGCTCCAATGACTGTAGCCCAGTGGTCTCCTCCATCTTCAGGATTGGGGTGGATCTCATGGCGCCAGTTATGACACGCTGAGCTTGGTTCTGTATCTTGCTGAGATGGTCGAGGTTAGACTTTGCAGCTGATGCCCATGCTGATGTCCCGTACTCAACTACAGTTCGGACTCTCCCCGTATAGAGTCTCTTTAGGATACGCTCATCAGCCCCCCAGTCTGTCCCTGCAAGTTTCTTCATGATCGCCAGTCTCAGCTTGGCCCTGTTACAGCATCTGGTGATCTGCTGTTTCCAAGTGAGCCTGCGGTCAAAGGTCACTCCCAGGTAGGTAGGTGTGGGTTCCTCTGCAAGCCTCGTTCAGTGTCAACTGAGTTTCTTATCACTGTCTATTCTTGGAGATCATCATGGAGGTTAGCTGTCCTGCTTTCGTGGGAGACCTTTCGCCACTTGCAGAGTGAGAAGTAGGTCATATGACGTCATGGGCAGCCCTCCAACGTTTGCACTGCCTCCAGTGTTCGGACAACTTTTCGGCAGAGTTTACAGATGTGACAAGGAACACGCTCAAAACAAACATAGCAGACTAAAGCAAATAACAGGTGTGATTATAAAAGAAATGTATCTTGTAAACTTGCAACAAAAAAACTCACATAAGTTATTCAAAATCCTTTCGTGAGGACAGCGATTTCCACGACGAAATTTTAGCCTTTAGGTGACCTAGAAAAAAACAGGAAATGGAGATACGTATTCGCACGCAGTTCTCGCATAAAAAAAAATAATAATAACCAGGGAATCTCCACGAAAATCAGACGAAAGTGGGTCTACAAACCCTCCTCCCTACTATCTTACCACCTCATCCTCTTTCTGCCTCGTCTGCGGCTTCCTCTGACTGTCTTTTGCAATACAGTCTATGGATATGGTCCTGTTGAGCGGGTAACATGTCCGTACGGCTTCAGTTTCTGTTTCTTGGCGACTGCGAGGAGGTCATCATGAGGTCCTATTGCTTGTTTGGATAGTGATACCTAGTATGCCGTTGGTCATGTCATTAATTTATCAGTTTAGTCTTTTCGGTGCTGATTTCAATGCAAAGTACAGAGGCCGCTTTATCCAAATTTTCCACCATTTCAACCCATGATCTTACTAACAGCAAGCCAAACAACCACTGTTTGAACAAAGTACCAAAGACCAGCATCCACAGAAAGGATATGCTTGGTTAACATTGGCGTGACTGGATTATCTCTAAGGAGATGAAAATGTTTCTGCTGGTCTGCTGTACATGATGACTTTATGATCATCGAGAGAGACAGACAGAAAGAGAGAGAGAGTGTGTGTGTGTGTGTGTGTGTGTGTGTGTGTGTGTGTGTGTGAGTGTGTGTGTGTGCGCGCGCATTTCGCTTTACAAGGGAAACAATTTTGCAACAGCATAGTGTTTTAATGCTATACAGAGTTGTCGACCATATAACATTTTGTGACCAAAATTTTGTGTTTCTGTCATTAAAAGGATGACGTTTCTTCATTGATGTTTTGTTCAGTGCTAACCTGAAGTGAAGTTATTACACCAACATACGTTTACTATTATCACACACACGAACACACACACACACACACACACACACACACACACACACACACACACACACACACACACACACACACACACACACACACACAGAGAGAGTTGGCACGCACGCACGAACATAATTTATCTTTTGCTCCCATTTTCACCATTCTTTTTAGCCTTGATATTGTTCATTTTCGGAAATAGCTACAAATACCTAAATGTCTACATTCTTTGTGGTCGGCATTATATATATATATATATATATATATATATATATATATATATATATATATAAAGGTTTGTGGTCTGTGTTTGTGAATGTGTGTGTGTTTGTGTGTCCGTTCGTGTGTGTGTGTGTAAATGTGTGTGTATGTGTGTGTGTGTGTGTGTCCGCGTGTGTGCAGTGTATGTGTGTAAGTGTGTCCGCCTGTGTGTGTGTGTGTGTGTGTGTGTGCATGTGTGTGCCGGCCAATGTGTGTGTGTGTTTGTGTGTGCATGTGTGTATGCGCGCGTGTTTGTGTGTGTGTGTGTGTGTGTGTGTGTATCATGCCTCTTACCCACATGTTTTTGTTCGGCATGCCCACAACGCAACAAGAATTTGTTTTTATGCAATGTGATTTGATGTCAGTTGTTGTTTTTTTAATTATTTTTTTAAATGATATTAAAAAGCAATGACATACATGACACTACACCATATGACGCGATAAAATACGATATGAGACGGTAAAAGAGCAAACCACGGAATCAGCAATACGATGCCATCATAGTTCAATAGTGTGGAGTGATGGCCTAGAGGTAACGCGTCTGCCTAGGAAGCGAGAGAATCTGAGCGCGCTGGTTCGAATCACGGCTCAGCCGCCGATATTTTCTCCCCCTCCACTAGACCTTGAGTGGTGGTCTGGACGCTAGTCATTGGGATGAGACGATAAACCGAGGTCCCGTGTGCAGCACGCACTTAGCGCACGTAAAAGAACCCACGGCAACAAAAGGGTTGTTCCTGGCAAAATTATGTAGAAAAATCCACGTCAATAGGAAAAACAAATAAAACTGCACGCAGGAAAGATTATAAAAAAATGGGTGGCGCTGTAGTATAGCGACGCGTTCTCCCTGGGGAGAGCAACCCGAATTTCACACAGAGAAATCTGATGTGATAAAAAGAAATACAAAATACAAACATGACGCGATACGACACGACGCGATGCGATATGGCGCGACGCGATGCGATATGAGGCAATATAAGATAAGAAGAGATACTGCTGAGACACGATATGATAATCAGTAAGAAACGATAAGACACGATGTGACTATAACGACGCGATACATTAGAATACGATGAAATGCTATAGAAATATGTCACACCGCCGCGGCAATACAATAGTCAGAGCTCTGGAGAGTTCTGCGGCGGCCATCTTGGATCTTACGCATGGGCATCTAACTCAGTTTCATCGAAATCGCCGCCTTCCTTCCTTCCTTCCTTCCGTAAAGTGATCACAGTCAATACCTGACTGTTCTATCACTGACTAAAAGGGGGTCTGCGGAACTGAGATACATTTAGGTCTACATAGGTTTCTTAGCCGACAAAAAAAAAGGTATATTCTGGTATTTATATCCTGGAGACCATCGACACAAAGGTGTCGACTGAGCTGGCCTCCGCAACTCTCTGCCGGGGGCAAGGCGTTCCAATCCCGGATGGTACCGTGGGAGGAAACCAGCCTGCCTATATCTAGTTTTGCTAGATTTCAGTGCTCCAGCTGCTCACGGTCAGTTTGGGTGCGTCGCTGCCGTGGTGGTGGTGATACCTTTCAGTGAAGCCATGCTTACATAATTATGCTTGATTTTTTATAAAGCATGGTCAGTCTGGGTGTTTGGCGGCGTTGTTGCAGGGAGGACCATCTAACTGAGGTCTCAGTTGTAGTATCGTTGCGGCGATCGATGTCGAAGACGATCAACATAGACAAATGAAAGAAGCAACAATGTGCCGTCCTCCACGATAATTTCTCACTACGTCGAAAGCCTCCACTGCTACAACCAAACACTGTACAATGAAGTGCCGTCGTATGCACAATGAGAAAACCAAAATGTGAAACAAGACGTCAGTCGAAAAAGAAGTCTCGTGCTGTCTCGCATGTTCTGCAGCCTCTCTCGATCGGCGGCCGCCTTTGTTGCTCGCAATTTTGGAGAGCCAATCAACTTCGAGGGCACAGATCATGTGACGCGCCAGTATAAGTCATGTAATCACGGAAGTCTCCACTGAGCGGTCTATAGAATAGAACAAGGCAATATTATTTATGAATACGATGGAGTGTGTATGTCCGCGTGTACATCACTCTCGATGAACGGCAAACGATATAAGGTACACAACTCTGGTATGCCAGGAGATTGTTGCCTAGTTGTTCCCCCTTACATCGACAACCCTCTCTCTCTCTCTCTCTCTCTCTCTCTCTCTCTGTCTGTCTGTCTTTGTCTGTCTGTCTCTCTCTCTCTCTTTGTCTGTATCTCTCTGTCTGTCTGTCTCTCTCCCTCTCTGTCTGTCTGTCTGTCTGTCTGTCTGTCTCTCTCTCTCTCTCTCTCTCTCTCTCTCTCTCTCTCTCTCTCTCTCTCTCTCTCTCTCTAAGGAAGGGTTACATTTGGATGGTCAGTTTCGACAATGTATTTTTCTGATGTGTTATATGTTTTATATGTACTTTGTTATGTGTTCGTACTGATACGTGTGTCGATGTCACATGCTTTGATAATTTTTGTTCGGATTATAATATGTACTTTGTTTCCTGTGTACTGTTCAAACCTTGGAGACGAACGACTTGGGGACAAAAAGGCACAGTACCCGCCTGCCACATGGACATTTCAGGCAAACGACAATTTACCAAAGTGCCGCTTATCCCTTGGTAGCTTTGATTATGTTTTTTCTTTCTGTTCCATTTCATTTGTTTTACGTCATTTTTGTACTGATTTGCACCTACTATGTCACTAGAGCTTTCCCGCTGATGACATTAAACATTTCAGTGTTCCGCAGTGTTCAGCGTTCAGCGTTCTCTCTCTCTCTCTCTCTCTCTCTGTCTCTCTCTCTCTCTGTGTCTGTGTCTCTGTCTCTGTCTCTCTCTCTCTCGCTCGCTCTCTCTCTCTCTCTCAATAAGAATAAGTAGTACTAGTGTTTGTACAGGGCTGAATCTTGCGCAGAGACAAATCAAAGCGCTTACACACCAGACATTCACACGTAGGCATAACTCTGCTTAAAAATCTCTCTCTCTCTCTCTCTCTCTCTCTCTCTCTCTCTCTCTCTCTCTCTCTCTCTCTCTCTCTCTCATCTGAATAGTCGGTCAGTAAAACATTTCGCATTTCACCATTTCCTAAAATCGAAATATCCCTCCTCTCACTTTCTCTCTCTTCCCAGTGATCCACCTCTTCTCTTCCACCACCAGCCCCCCCACCCCCACCCACCCCCAAGGCCCACCAACCCTTAACCCCACCCACCTTCCTAACTCGGCACCTTCCTCAGTCTCCTCGCTCTCACTTTCTTCTCCTCCTCCCCCGGCCACTGACGCGCCCTCCCCACCCCCCCACCGCACACCCTCACACCCCATCCCCACCCCCAACTACCCCACTTTGCCCTGTCCACTTGCCCCTTCAACACACAATGACCCTCATAGCACTGCCCCTAAAGACCATATCAGCTTCTAAAGCCGAAGGCCATGTTGTTTCAGCCTTCCGTATTTTCGGAGTATTGGGTACCCCATACATACTTGCTTCATTCACTAAAAAAAAAAAAAAAAGACAGAAAGAGAGAGAGAAAGTCGTGAGAGAGGGAAGGGAGGGATAGGGGAGGGGGGCGTAGGTGTGTGTGTGTGTGTGTGTGTGTGTGTGTGTGTGTGTGTGTGTGTGTGTGTGTGCAATTGTGTGAGTGTGTGTGTGTGTGTTTTTGTGTGTGTGTGTGTGTGCAATTGTGTGTGTGTGTGTGCGTGCGTGTGTATGTGTATGTGTGTGTGCAATTGTGTGTGTGTGTGTGTGTGTGAGTTTGTGTGTTTGTGTGTGTGTGTGTGTGTGTTTGTGTGAGCGTGTGTGTGTGTGTATCTGTGTGTCTGTGTGTGTGTGTGTCTGTGTGTGTTCGTTCGTTCATTCTTTTGTTTTATGACGTCCCTCCACAATTGTGATTTTAGACACACACACACACACACACACACACACACACACACACACACACACACACACACACACACACAGCTATGCAGATACAGACAAACACACAGACGCATGCCCCTTTTGATGGACCCTTTTCATTTAATTAATCCAATGCACACATTCATTCCTGTCCCACTTCCACTTCAAATAGGTCATTGCATTTGCTTTTATTTTAGAAAGAGAGATCTTCGGCATGGCCTGGCTCGACTGACCATCGTGTTTTGGCCACCGGGAAGTGTTCGGCCGGTCTGTGTGTGTGTGTGTGTGTGTGTGTGTGTGTGTGTGTGTGGTGTGTGTGTGTGTGTGTGTGTGTGTGTGTGAGGTGTGTGTGTGTGTGTGTGTGTGTGTGTGTGTGTGTGTGTGTCCACTCTGTTGTACAGTACAGGACCCAGTGGACATTCCACCTGTGATCCTTTGTCACCACACCACCAGTAGCAGGCCATAATATGCAGCGAGAGAGAGAGAGAGAGAGAGAGAGAGAGAGAGAGAGAGACTCAGAGAGAGACAGACAGACAGACAGAGACGGAGATATGGGGGAGAGGGAGAAAGAGAGAGACAAGACAAGACAAGACAAAATTCTTTATTTCGAGGATAGTATATAAGCACTGGTGTGCTTTTTTTTTTTACATCCAGTCCCCGCCCTGAATAGGGTCTACACTACATAATACTAAATAAAATAAAGACCGACAGACAGACAGACAGATAGAGAAAAAGCGAAACAGAGAGATGGGGAGAGAAATAACGAGAGAGAGAGAGAGGGGGGGGGGTAGATAGAAGTAATACGTCTGTGTGTGTGTGTGTGTGTGTCTGTCTGTCTGTCTGTCTGTCTGTCTGTGTCTGTGTGTCTGTATGTGTCTCTGTGTGTGTGCGTCTATGTGTCTGAGTGTGTCTGTGTGTGTGTCTGTGTGTGTGCGTGTGATGTTGGATTGATAGACAGATAGACAACTAGTTATATACATACATACATACATACATACATACATACATACTTACATACATACATATAGGTAGACATACATACATACATAATGCATACTTACATAATGCATACATACATACATACATACATACATACATACATACATACATACTTACATACATACATATAGGTAGATAGATGCATAGGTACGCAGATGGATACAATCATAGATAAACCAGAGAGAAGCTCATAAACATAGGCAGGGAGACATATAGACTGAGACAGAAAGAGATGAAGGGATTGGAAAGAGAGACAGTGAAACAGAGACAGAGACAGACATACAGACAGACGGAAAGAGAGAGAGACAGACAGACAGACAGACAAAGACAGAGAAACAGAGAGAGTGAGACAGAGCCAGAGAGACGATAATTAGAGAGAGAGAAGGAAGAATAGAGAGAGAAGAGAGAGAGAGAAAGAGAGACAGATCACACACACACACACACACACACACACACACACACACACACACACACACACACACACACAGAGTGAGAGAGAGAGAGAGAGAGAAAACTTAGAACTTAGGAATATTTTACTGCAAGGCCACCGGCCTGTTTGCAAAGGAAGTACATACAATTGAGACACACAAAATACCAAAAATAATGGTGGGGGGGGGGGGGGGACCAATGTCATGGACACAACATTTCGTAACTGAAAAGGTAGACAAAGATTTTTAGCTCATGACATTTCCTGGAGTAAGAGAGAGAGAGAGAGAGAGAGAGAGAGAGAGATGTACACGGAAACGGAATGGGGGGTGGGGAGAAGAAAGAAAGAGAAAGGCTCATGATGCAGAGAGATACCAGCCGAGGAGAAAGTGTATCGTACAGCGGAGAGTGTTCTGACCAGTTTTTCCGCGTAATCCCCCATACCCTGCCCCCCCCCCCACCCCCCCACCCACCAACTCCCCCCCCACACACACGCACACACACACACACACACACACACACACACACACTTATACTTACACGTGCGCACGCGAAAGCCCACATAGACAATCACACACACGCATGCGCGTGCACTGACACAAACACACATACACACGGGCACACACACACACACACACACATAAATGCGCGCACGCACACACACAAACACAGACACACACACATACACACAACCCCCACACCTCTCAACACACACACACACACACACACACACACACACACACCAACACCACCGCCAACACACACACACACACACACACACACACACACACACACACACACACACACACACATACCGGCCCCTCCCCCCACCGCCCTCACCCCTCCCCGACCCCCCCCCCCCCACCCCAACGCCCTCCCACGCCCCCTCCACCTCCTCACGCCCTCACCACCCTCCACCCCCCCAGCCCCCACCCTCGCCCTCCCCCCCCCTCCCAACACACACACACACACTACATGCATTCACCCCCCCCCCCCCCCCCCCCCCCCAGTCAGTGGCTGGCTTTAACGCGGAGAGCCAATGACAGACCAGTTTTTCCCACCCACCCCCCCGAAAGAGAATAGGCGCCGCCTCAGTGAACGATTTCCTGAACTATTGTTGCTTTAGGTCTGTCAGCCTGTCGTCGGCTCTCAATCGGCTACGCAAAGTGGGCACAGGAGAAAACCCGCACAGGAGAGAAACTAGCTCTTAGTCAAGCGGAACGACTGATAGTTATGTGTGCGTGTGGATCCAAAGTGTTATACTTTTTTTTCTTTTTCTTTTTTCTTTTTTTCTTTTTTTTGAAGTTTAAAAGTGTTTTGTAGTTTTTGTTCTTCTGTGTAAAGAACTGCCAGATATCTGTGATTGTTGTTTGCGTGGGTCCAAAGTGCTATACTTTGAAAAGTTTAATCAAAGCGATTTGTGTAGTTTTTGCTTCTGCTCAAAGAACAAAAAATGGTAGGCCTGCTTATGAGTGCGAGGATTCAATGTGCTTAATTAAAAAGACGGACTTCACGATGTAAGTGCTTTATGAGTTTGCTCTTCTGGTCAAAGAACAGAACCGGGCTGGTCTGCTTGTGAGTGTGAGGATTCAACGTGCTGTATGCACGTGCTATATAGTTTGTTTTGTTTGTTTGTTTGCTTGTTTTTTTTGGTTGTGTGAGACGGGCGCAATAGTTGAGTGGTGAAAGCGCTCGACTTTCAATCTGAGGGTCCCGGGTTCGAATCACGGTGACAGCGCCTGGTAGGTAAAGGGTGGAGATTTTTTCCGATCTCCCAGGTTAACATATGTGCAGACCTGCTACTGTAGTACCTGAATCCCCCTTCGTGTGTATACGCAAGCAGAAGATCAACAAATACGCACGTTAAAGATCCTGTAATCCATGTCAGCACTCGGTGGTTTATGGAAACAAGAACATACCCAGCATGCACACCCCTGAAAGCGGATTATGGCTGCCTACATGGCGGGGTAAAAATGCTCATACACGTAAAAGCCTACTCGTGTTCATACGAGTGAATGTGAGAGTTGCAGCCCACGAACGAAGAAGAAATTTGGTTGTGTGTTTGTTTGTTTATTTGTTTTTAACCTTTGCAAAGAAGGTCCTTTTATTTCCAAATGGAACATTACACAATTTGTAGAGTTTAACACGACATGATAATATATCATCACGAAGGTTGTTGGTTGTTTTTCAGACATACAATAAATATTTTGAAAAAGAAGACAGATCAATAATGTGTAAAAAGCGCTTTATACTTTGTTCCTTTCTCCAAAGGACAGATTCTTGGGAGTGTGTGAACACAAGCTTTAAGTGCTATACCTTTAAGCGTAAAGTGCTTTATATTTTGTTCTACAATTTTATTTTGTTCTACAACGGTGTGTGTGTGTGTGTGTGTGCATGTGTGTGTGTGTGTGTGTGTGTGTGTGTGTGTGTGTGTGTGTGTGTGTGTGTGTGTGTGTGTGTGTGTGTGTGTGTGTGCGTATATGTGTCAGATCTACACTTACAAGCAATGCACTGGTTGTGCCTTGAAAACCTATCAAGGAAAAAAATATAGGTAAATTATAAAACAGTATAATAATTTGTTTTTACGTGAACAACAATCATGAAAATACGTGGGCGAAAATACAACCGCGTCTACAAATCATCGGAGAACTAGTTGAACCAAAGTGAGAGAAAAAAATAAGAAAGAAAACGGACAAAAAAGTTCTTCATAGCTTGTTAGTCTGTCAAAAAAGTGCTTCATAGCTTGTTCGTCTGTCAAAAAAGTTCTTCATAGCTTGTTAGTCTGTCAAAAAAGTGCTTCATAGCTTGTTAGTCTGTCAAAAAAGTGCTTCATAGCTTGTTAGTCTGTCAAAAAAAGTGCTTCATAGCTTGTTAGTCTGTCAAAAAAGTGCTTCATAGCTTGTTAGTCTGTCAAAAACGTGCTTCATAGCTTGTTCGTCTGTCAAAAAAGTGCTTCATAGCTTGTTAGTCTGTCAAAAAAAGTGCTTCATAGCTTGTTAGTCTGTCAAAAAAAGTGCTTCATAGCTTGTTCGTCTGTCAAAAAAGTGCTTCATAGCTTGTTCGTCTGTCAAAAAAGTGCTTCATAGCTTGTTAGTCTGTTAAAAAAAAGTGCTTCATAGCTTGTTCGTCTGTGAAACAAGAACAAACGGGTAGTTACAAGTAGGGAGATTCCACGATTAACTCTGTATTAAAGTCTAAAGTGGTTAACGTATGATCAGTGGTGTGTGGTCGAAGGTACTCGTGGTGGTACTCAACGAGGCGGTTTCCGTTCATGTGTATGCCCCATTTGAAATATTTATCCACTGAACGAAAGTGCAATGTGATTTGTTCGAACGATGATTCAGATTTTTCAGACTGGAGCGATTACTCGTTGAATGCATGTTGTTTATTCACATTATCCGTAGCTTATCCAAGGCAAATGAAAATCGTTTCAATGAAACTTTTCAACACATTTCAATCTTCTTTTTTTTCTTTTAGTGTTCAAAACCCATGACTTTATTTTATTCTCTTTTTATATCTAATCATCTGTATCGATTTCATTTCTAATCATCCATAACTTTAGTTGTGACTGGTCGGCTCTTGAAACCCTCAAGATCGTGATGTAATTTCATGACAGGATTCAAATAACAGCCTAAGCCTGAATAGAATTGATGTTGTACTGGTGAGAAATAACCATAAAATGTTATCAGTCTTGTTAACGTCTGGAAAAAAAGATATGTTCGATTCCTGTATCGAAAGTCTGTCATTGTGAAAAGTTAAAGCGTGTGTAATTTTCAGTCCTTTTTGTGTGTGTGTGTGTGTGTGTGTTGACTGGGGAAAGAAACCTTCAAATGCAGATGCGAAACATTTTGAGGGGGGTACTGTGACCGCAGACGTCATTCAAGCGGCTATGCATATAAATAGTTAATGCGCCCCAGGCTGCAACTTACATCTGTCAATCTATCGTCAGTTTCACAGGAGCAGACGCAGTCGAAAGTCCCGAGATCAGAAACACGTTTTATGCACTGTCAATTTTTTTTTTTTATAGTCTCAACAACAACAACAATGACAACAATAAATAACATAAAATGATGGAGGATTGTGAGTACTGACCTGGGTTAGCTTTAAAGTGGAAATTGATGCTAATTCGCTTTACTGCATTCATGATAATATATAAAAAGAAGAAGTGAATGGAGTGGAATAATTGATGATATGGTTCAGGTTGAATTGAAAATTGATGTCAACAACAGCGTGGTAGAGGAAGACAGAAGCAAATGGCAAAAAACGGAGGTAAAACAAAAAAAGACTGTGAGCCTTTGTGAAGGTGCGATCGATTTTTTTTTAAGACCAAAGACATGGATATATGTCTAACTACTTAGTCTGTGACTGGATTGGAACTCATTGAAACTGGGACAGCAATGGACATACCCACAGAATGGACACACATGTAAAATACTTAATCTGTGACTGTGAGTGATTAGATAATAATAATAATAATAATAATAATAATACAGAAACGATAGCCATGGCTGAAGAAGAAGAAGCAGAAAGAAAAAGTCAGCAAAAAAGTTTCGGGAGGTTGTCGAGGAACAACAGCAGCTGTCAGAACCAGAACCAGAACCAGAATCAGAACCAGAACCAGAACCAGAACCAGCATGCAACGAACGCAACCTCATCCGCTACTCAAGAGTGGGTGTGGAGTGACCAGGTCCAAACCCTCAGGGACTTTGTGAACAAACACAGACTTCCGGCACTGGCCCGGGTCCTCAATGGACGCGATGGAGACCTACCTCCAGAGTTTCTGCTGCCATCAACACTATCACACCACCACCACCACCACCAGCAACAACAACAACAACAACAACAACAGCAGCAGCAGCAGCAGCAGCAGCTGTCTGGAACTCTATCTCGGTCTCAGCAGGAGTGTTGGGTTCGAATCGAGGAGGTGGGGAAGCGAAGGGTGGTGTTGGCCCGGCGGGTGCAGTGGGAGAAGCGGCAGAGAGATTACGTGGCGACAGGGGAGCAGGTGACCGTGCCCGCTCCGTTTAAAGGTGAGAGATTATTATTTTTTTATTATTATAAATATTCCCAGTTTATCTCATGCCACTGTATCCCATTCCATCCGTCTATACGTCTTTCTCTTTGTTTATATACCTGTTGATCAGTGTGTCTTTCTGTGTGTCCATCTGCATTTCTATCTATCTGTTTGCTTGTATGTATGTCTGCCAGTCTTATCTATTTGTCTGCTTTTTTGGGTCAGTCAGTCAGTCTTTCTGTCCGTTTATGTACCTGGTCAATGATATGTCTACTTGACTATGTACTCGTGTACTTGACTTTTGGCTGAAGTGTAGATGATGATGATGATGATAATGATGATGACGATGATGATGATGATCGGGAGTGTGTGTGTGTGTGTGTGTGTGTGTGTGTGTGTGTGTGTGTGTGTGTGTGTGTGTGTGTAAACTTTATATGCTTGTGTATGTGTGTGGGTGAGTGTGTGTGTGTGCGCGCGCGCGTGCCCCCCCCCCCTCCTCCCCCCCCACCCCTCCACCCCCACAAAAAAAAACATGTTTCCAAACAGTGAGTTGGCGGATAGGTCGGGAACTTGGGAAGACAGGGAGAAAAAAGTGGAGAGGGGCGAGGGGTAGGGTGGGTTGTTGGTTAGGGGGGTGGTGGGAGGTGGGGTGTGGGGTGGGATGGAAGGGGGTGGGGTAGGTATGTTCATATCGACGAGACAGACAGGAAGGAATGCCCAGTGGTAGCAGTGATATCCACAGACAGACACTGTGGTTCCACTGGCGTCAAGTGATCAGCCGTAATAAGCATCCACCCCTGTCCTCTTTCCCAGACGGTTCCGTGTTACTTCTCTTGTCTTTATCGGTTTTCTTCCAAAGTGGTGATTACCTTAATCTCACAATCCACCCACCACCGCACCCACACCCACACCCACACCCTACTACCGTGCCCTAACCGCTCTCCTTTTTGTGTGTGTGTGGGGGTCGCCACTGCTGCAATTCTTCTGTAAACGGCGGGTAATTTGCGGATCGGAGGGAAACTTGTATTTAACGTGCTGTGAACTTGAAGCAGGTTCTGGGTTGTCAGTCGTGCGTTGTTCCATAGACAGTATGTGTCAGTGTGTGTGTTGAGGGTTTGTGGGGTGGGTGGTGGAGGGTAGGTGGAATATGCGTGTGTGTGTGTGTGTGTGTGTGTGTGTGTGTGTGTGTGTGTGTGTGTGTGTGTGTGTGTGTGTGTGTGTGTGTGTGTGTGTGTGTGTGTGTGAGGCAATGACAATGACAATAACAGTGACGAATGTTTTATTGAAGGTAGAATGGATAAGCTGGAAGCTTCTTTGCACCATGCCCTCACACACGCATACACATACATACACACAGTATAACAAATGAAATAAGTGTGAATAGATAAATGACACAGAATAAATCAAATAGATAAGGATGGATACATAGATGGATGAATCAAAGACTACAATCAAGGAAACATCATGAAAATCATACAAAACAGAGACAGAGACAGACAGACAGAGACAGACAGCCAAAGTGTTAGAGAGACAGACATACAGACAGACAGACAGAGACAGACAGCTAAAGTGTTAGATTGAAAGCACGGTGAAGGGCACTTGAGGTATTTTTATGCAGTTGTTTATTAATCTTTACTTTCCCTCTTTCTTTCTTTCTTTCTTTCTTTCTTATTCATATATTTA
>NC_134895.1:39316357-39321357 GCF_041734735.1 Babylonia areolata | reverse complement strand
TCAAAGTCGCAGCAACAACCCTGCAAAGAAAATCACAAGGTCTGTTGAAAGACAATAGAAAACACTTATGTCGAAAACGGCTTTACCCACGCTCGACAAACTCACGGCGTGCTCAACCGAAAAGAAAAGTATGAAAAAAGAAAAGTAAACCTATACGTATTCAGTTAATTTGCACTTTCTCCGTGCATATTAGAAAACGATACAAATGTCGGCTTCTTTGAGTCGACCATCCAACCTAAACGCTATGACAGTTAAAGCTTTAGTATGATTTTTTTTTTTTTAACTTTCGAGACTGCAATTCTTTTGTAATGTATGCATTTACAAGTTAGAGCAATTCTTGCTACCAAAGTGCCAAGCAAGGGCGATAAATTTTGCAAGTGACCGAATTATCTTTACATTATCTGACAAAAGGAGATGGATGATGTCCCTTTCAACTGAAACACTTTCTTTAAAAACTTCACATTTTTTACGGATATCACTGTAGGCGTTACACACAAAAAGAAAATGACTTTCGTCTTCTGTCTGCGCCCCACACATAGGGCATGGGGGTCGAATGGATGTGTCAATGGAGTACCATCTTTTACTGGCATTCAGCCACAATATCCTTAGCCCGAACCGAGCAAGACTAAGTCTGTGCCATTTATTGATTAGAACTGAAATATATTTTTCCGTCTCAAATATACTCTTAAACGAAAGAAACTAGCTGTATTTTTCCGAATCTTCTAAATGAGAATGCCAATCCTGTTTGTATGAAGAAATAAGTCTATCTTTAAATCAGTCAAGAATAATTTCACATCACTAACTCCTTGACACATCCAACTAATCCCGAAACCCTCTGAACACTGGTTCCAGCGGGCGAGGCAGTTGAGACCATCAGTAAGGTTGAACGGTCAGAAAGGCAGTTCTAGCAGGCGTTGTGGAGCTCGCCAAGACGAGACACCAAGAGGTCCTTGTCACCCACTGCAGCAGGAGGGGTCTTCAGGCGTAACGGTTTCCCGTGCCACAGGGTCAAGGCTCTTTCTACACAGAGAGAGAGAGTCTTAGGTCTTGACATATTTATTGATTAGGCCTTTGACCCATATCAACAGAGGTTAACTCATCTAGAGGTGTGGTATGAAAACAACACAGCAATTATTGATAATCAACATATTTCTGATTTGAAAAGCTTTGTGAACACAAGTGGCGAGACGTGTTTGAACAGTTTTGTTTTTGTTGGCAAGTAATAGCGATAGTTTGAAGTTGGAGGGACGATTGAAATACTTCTTTGCAACAATATACAAACTCCCAAGTTCATAGTATTTTGGACAACACAAAATGAAGTGAACTTCTGTTTCTCTGTGATATCTGCAAAATGGACAAAGTTGAGAGAGAGAGAGAGAGAGAGAGAGAGATTGCCCTAATAGAGTGGTTTTACCACATAAAACAGCCTTACGCAAAGGTGACTATGCAAAATTCAACCAAACCAAATGCTGAGCCACTTGAACTCCTATCGTTGAGAACACGGATTTCGTCATCTTCGGACAACGATGGACCACAAAGAGTTTAAGTTTCAGTAGCTCAAGGAGGCGTCACTGCGTTCGGACAAATCCATATACGCTACACCACATCTGCCAAGCAGATGCCTGACCAGCAGCGTAACCCAACGCGCTTAAACCACAAAGAAAGACACCAAAATATCCTTCCTATTCAGTCACTACCTGGAGCAACGAAACCCTCACCAAAACAAGACCCCAGCACTGCACAACATAACTTTTTAGGCACAATAGGGAGTTCAACTCATAATTCCAGTTCAGTCAGTATACGAGCATTTCGCTTTCGGAATTTTTGCCACAGTGGATGACCTCCTGACTAGGTAATGAGATACTGTTTTTTTCTCTGAGGCGTAACTCTATTATTCAGTGACGTGGTCCAGTATAAAGACGTTTCTTCACAGTTAGATCAAGCCAAATCATGTCGTTTAGAGCTCAGCTCACCAGGAAATGGTCGTTCAGATCTATTTTTCACAATGGATGATCTCCTGACGCTACGAATCAATATTAAGATAACTCGCTTGTGAATTTTGTTCCACTGTGGGTGAACGCGAAAAAAGAAGACAATGAAATAGAAAGGGAAAGAAATCATGCAAATCACTGGATGTTAGCATTAAAGCAAACACACACACACACACACACACACACACACACACACACTCACTCACTCACTCACTCATTCGCGCGCGCGCGCACACGCACGAGAGACAGACAGACAGAGACACACACATAGAGAGAGAGACAGACAGACAGACAGACAGAGACAGAGAGATGCCGTCATCTCCGGAAGTTGAATGGAAACGTCAAAAAGAAAAAAATATATAGATAGATACGTGAAACACCGCCCCCCACCCTCCCTCCTACCTAATCTCCCACATCCACCCCATCTCACTACCCTGCCCTCCACCTCCTAACATCCCCTCACCTCCACCCCCACACACACACTCTCTCTCTCTCTTCTCTCTCTCTCTCTCTTACCCACTCTCACCCTCTTACTCCCCACCCACCCCTTCCCCAAGGGGGGTAAAAAAAAAAATCCCTGCTGACAAGAAAAGAGATGCCCCAGAGTAGTGGTGGTCCAAGTCCCAAGCCCAGCCCCCCCACCCCCCCCCCCCCCCCCCCCTCGCCCCCCTCGCCCCCCTCCCCTGCAAACTCCCCCCCTATCAAGTGTTTTTGGCCCCCACGGCTGAACGCGCAACCCAAACATCACCGTGTAACTGACCGTGTACGGTTCCCACGAAGCACACAGGACTTGGCTTCCGCACCCCACCCCCACCTCCCACCCCCCACCTCGCCCACACACGCCCCTCCCTGCCAATCCCCACACCCTCACCCCCACCCCTCCACCACACACACACACACACACACACACACACACACACACATCCTATTCCTCCTCCCTTGTCTGTAACACCCGTGCATGTATGTATGTATGTATGTATGTATGTATGTATGTATGTATATATGTATGTATGCGTGTGTGTTTGTAACACCCGTGTCTGTCTGTCTGTCTGTCTGTTTGTCTGTATGTATGTATGAATGTATGTATGTATGTTTGCAACACCCGTGCATGTATGCATGTACGAATGTAAGCATGTATGTCTGTCTGTCTGTATGTATGTATGTATGAACCGGGTCCTTTACAGCCTCCATGGTACCTGTTTTCACGGGTGATTGCCTTCAGTCCTCCCATGTCCTGTTTTCTCCCCCCCCCCACACCCCACCCACCCCTTACGGTCACAGGTGAATGACTGGGTGCAGCTAAGGTGGTGGAGGTGGGGGATGTTGTAGATGTGTGTGTGTGGCGGTGGGGGACGGGGGCCGGAGGGTGGGGGGGTGGTGGTATTGGGGGGCCAGATCCACGTACGCTACACCCCACGAGACATTTTATAAGTTCATGGCTAAAACCCACATGCCTACCAATCAGCTTAGAACAACATCAGCAACAACAGGAGCAGCAGCAAACAAAAAAAAATATATATATATATATATCACGGTACGACTCCAAAGTACAATATGCCCCCTCCCCCCCCCCCCTCCCCCCCCACACCCCCTCCTTCTCCCAAGCCACCCCTGCTCCCCCCACCTCCTCCCCCACACCCCCATCCCCATCGAAAATGATTCATGTTATGGCGCCAAATTGTAGCTGACGTGGAAAAGAAAAGAGCCCCGGCCAACCCATCTAAAAGTAATTCGAAGGGACAACATAAGAAAGAAAAAGACAAAGACAAAAACAAGAGAGAGAGAGAGAGAGAGAGACTGGGTGTGGCAGGGAGTAGCCTTATGAATGAAAGCGCGACAGTGTAAAGCAGATCCTCATGTCTGAACGATGATGATCATGATGATGATCATGATCACCACCACCATCATCATCACCATCATCGTCAGTTTAGTAGTAGTAGTAATAGTAGTAGCAGCAGCAGCAGCAGCAGTAGTAACAGTAGTAGTAATAGTAGTTGTTGTTATTGTTGTTATTTATTCATTTCTATTTCCATTTTCATTTCATAACAGTTATGATATACATATCCATGACGTTATCTAAGAGGATATTTTCCACCTGATTTTCATGTGAATGTATCTATAACTTACATGATGGGACCAGTTTCGAATGCAACCGTGTTGTCAGTCATACTCTGTGTTTCCTTGCTTTTGTTAGCGTCTGCTTTCTCCGTGGTTTGTTAAATGTGTTTCTCTGTTCTTTATACTATGTAATAATTTATTTAGTTTTCTTATGTACGTACAAATCCAGTGCTTTTCATGGGTTTAGGCTTGTGGTTGAGCCAGGACTGTAAGTGAATTGCTTCATTTTTCAACACCGAAACAAACAACAACTGAATATTCCAATTATATATTGGAAAGCTAGAGTTAAATCACATACAAAAACCAAAAACGAAAAAGAGTATTTTTTCTTGTATACGTATCTTTATATTCATTTGTATGGTGTATGTATCTCTGTGTGTGTCTATGTATGTGTGTGCGTGAGTGCGTGTGTGTGTGTGTATGCGTGTGTGTGCGTGAGTTTGTGCGTGTGTGCGTACGTAGGTGCGTGCCTACGTGTGTGTGTATGTCTGTGTCTAGTTGTATATCATCTCTCTCTCTCTCTCTCTCTCTCTCTCTCTCTCTCTCTCATAGCTCACCACACTCTCCACTACCTCCCTAACCCCACTCCCCACCTCCGCACTCTCTTCCCTCTCACTCTCTCTCTCTCTGTCTCTGTCTCTCCCTCTCCCTACCCCTCTCTCCCTCCTCTCTCTCTCTCTCCTCTCTCTCTCTCTTTCTCTGTCTCTCTTTATCCCTCTCCTTCATTCTCTTTCCTCCTCTCTTTTTTTTCCCTCCGAAGTTTCTCGCACCTTCTGGATTCGTGATAGACCAGTGACCCAGAAAATAATGCTCTAACGTGGACACTCGCCAACCCCATGTGGGTGGGCCTGTAAGCTGAACAAGCGGCCAAAGGAGCGTGGAAGGAAAGAA
>NC_134895.1:39303857-39306357 GCF_041734735.1 Babylonia areolata | reverse complement strand
TTGCAATGCAATGTAATGAAATGCAATAAAATTGAAGACAGTAAAATCATCGCCTCTAAAGTTTCACCCACTCCAAGTATCATTGTTTACATTACAATGCAATACAGTACAATGCAATGCAATATAATACAATACAATACAATACAACACATCCATCAGCACCACCCATTGCAAGGTTTCAGTTCTCACAATACAATACATCCATCAGCTCTTGAGCTACAACTACTTCCAAGGTATCAGTGTTCACAATACAATACAATACAATACAATACAATACAATACATCGATCAGCTCTTCAACTCCACCTGCTCTAAGGTATTAGTGCTCACAGTGCAATACAATATAATACAATGCAACACACTACAATACATCCATCAGCTGCACCTATTGCAAGGTTTCAATGCTCACAATACAATACAATACAATACAATATAATACAATAGATTGATCACCTCTTTTGCTCCACCTACTCCAAGGTTTCAGTGCTCACAATACAATACAATACAATACAATACAATACAATACAGTACAACACAGTACAACTCAATACAGTACAATACATCGATCAGCTCTTCAGCCCCACCAATTCCAAGGTATCTGTATTCACGATACAACAGTATGCTACACAATGCAATACAATATAAAAACAATACAATGCGCTGCAATACAAGACAAGACAAGACAAGACATAGATCATTTCTTCAGCCCCACCTATTCAAGGTATCAGTTCTCACGTTTTGGGAGAAGACCTCTCTCTCTCTCTCTCTCTCTCTCTCTCTCTCTCTCTCTCTCTCAGCGACACCTCCTTGAGATACTGACACTGATACTCTGTGTGTGTGTGTGTGTGTGTGTGTGTGTGTGTGTGTGTGTGTGTGTGTGTATTCCTCCGATGGTATGTGTTGTTCACTGCATTGCCCTGCCTTGCCTGACGATGCTGCCGCGCTGCTGCCTACCCCCCAGACCTCTGGCGGTCTGTACGCGGGAGCGGTCACCAGCACGGCCTGGACCGGAAGTAGCTCCCAGCTGTACCACGCGCACGCTAAGAACGCCCAGCAGGAAGCGTCCGAGGCCGTGACGGCCTGGAGAGCCGACGTGGAGCGTCACCAACACCGCGACCACCACCACCACCACGACACCCACCACCACGACCATCACCACCTGGACAGCGACCTCGCCTCTCTCGTCGGCCGGCCGTCTGTGGACAGGTTGGACCTGGAGACTCCCCGCTTCTCGTCCATCTACACGTCTTCCTCCACCACCCCCACCTCCTCCACCACGGGCCGACGCGGGAAGAGGTCCCCAAGCCACCGCATCAATACCACGGCCACTCTCCGCTCCCACAACCTCCGTCAGCCCAAGGCCTCGCTCCTAGAGCTGTTCCACTTCGGGGAGTCTTTCCAGGGCGGTGCTGCGGACCACCACCACCACAACGACCACGACCACCACGACACGACCTCTCCCACAACCACCCACACCCCCACGGCGTCATTGCCTGCAGGGACATCGTCGTCGTCACCATCGTCATCTTCCGCCCCCTCCTCCTCCAATGTGCTGACGTCCTTCACCCCCTCCTCCCCGTTCCCCTCCATGAGCGTGGCCCGGATCGGGGAAGGGTCGGGGGGCAGGAACAGGAGGAGGGAGTCCAGCTTCTGGGAGGCGGGGACTCCTCTGTCCGGGGCGCTGTCGACGTCCAACAACAACAACAAGGAAGGAGGCCCTCACGATCACCGGCATCCGCGACAGTACACCACCACCACCACCGCCTACGCTCTGAGCGAGCCGACGACAACGACTACGACGTCAACGACAACGACGGCGGCGGCAACGGCGACGGCGTTCCATAGCCTGTACCTTCCCCACCACCACCACTACCACCACCCCACCACCACAACCCCCTCCTCCTCCTCCCTCTCCGCCTTCAGCGACCCCACCGCGGCCTACCCGGCGAAGCAGGGCGACGACTCGGCCATCTCTGTTGGGTCCAGGGAGCGGGAGAGCTACGGGTTCGCCAACGGCGGCAGCGAGCTGAGCTTCCACCACCACCACCACCACCAGCAGGACAGCAACGGCAGCGGGGGCACGCTGACCAGCCTGGAGGATCGCTGGGCGCCGCCCGAGGATATCTCCGGGCTGTCCGTGCAGGAGGTGTCCCGCTCGCTGCGCTACATCGGCATGAAGGACCGCGTGGTGCTGCGCTTCGCCAACGAGCAGATCGACGGCAGCCTGCTGGGCTCCCTGGACAAGCGGCTGCTGAAGGAGGGCTTCCCCGAGCTCAACGCCCTGGAGATCAAGAAGATCCTGGAGTTCGTGCGCGGCTGGAGGCCCAAGAAGAGATGAGACTGGTTAGCTGGGGGCCCAAGAAGAGATGAGACTGGTTAGCTTGGGGCCCAAGAAGAGATGAGACTGGTTAGCTGGAGGCCCGAGAAGAGATGAGACTGGTTAGCTTGGGGCCCAAGAAGAGATTAGACTGGTTAGCTGGAGGCCCAAGAAGAGATGAGAC
>NC_134895.1:39256357-39296357 GCF_041734735.1 Babylonia areolata | reverse complement strand
TCCAACATTTTGTAAGCAAGGAAAAAGGCGAGTGTAAGTATGCGTGTGTATGTCTATGTTCTTGTGTGTTCGAGTACATGAGTGTGATGCCTGTGTTTGCACACACATGTGTGTGTTTGAAGATTTTCATGTAGCAATGTTTTGTATGATTTTCATGTTTCCGTAATTGTAGTCTTTGATTCATCCGTTTATGTATCTATTATTATCTATTTGGTTTGTTCTATGTCATTTATTTATTCACACTTATTTCATTTATCATATTGTGTGTATGTGTGTACATGCGTGTGTGAGGGCATGGTGAAAAGAAGCTTCCAGTTTATCCATTCTACCCCCAATAAAACATTTGTCATTGTCAACGTCATCGTCATTGTCATTCTCTCTCTCTCTCTCTCTCTCTCTCTCTCTCTCTCTCTCTCTCTCAATGTGTGTGTTTGTGTGCGCATGTGTGTGTTTGTGTGTGTGTGTGTGTGCGCGCGCGCGTGTATGTGTGTGTGTGTGCCAGTATGTGTGTGTGTGTGTGTGTGTGTGTGTGTGCTCCTACTCCCAGCTTCCGCTGTCCCCACTGTGACACTGTCACGGGATTTCGCAGAGGGGCGTTGATCATAATATAACCTGAAGTTCAAAGGGTTAGTTTTGTGTGCTTTGATTAAAGTTATCATCCGTCTTTTGAAATTGTGTAATGGCAGCAAAGAACCGAGCCGAACTTTTTCAAGTTGCTCAACGGTTGTGTTGTCGGGACTTTGGTTACTTCAAGTTGGGAATGTGTGGGTGGGGAAGGGGGGTGGGGGGCGGCGGGGGGGAAGCGGAGGAGGGGGGGGGAGGCCGGGGTTTGTGAGGTGGCCTATACACTCAGGGCGGATAGGGCAACTCAGTTCTTGTGAGTTGTCACAGTGACTATCATTGTCAACTGAACACTGCATACTGTAATATTCTTGTTTCGACGGCGGATCTCCGACAGGTAAAAGATAATCCGTCTGAATTTAGTCACAATAACACTGACAGTTATGAAGCACAATAATAAAACATCTGAGTCTGACTGAGTCTCTCTGGCCGTGCCCACGGGCATGTGAGTGCGTGGGTCGTGCCAAATCACAGTAGTTATTTTTAGTATCAGTGTAAATTCCGCCAGGCGTCTCGGTTTTTGACTCTGGTCAGGACTCAGTTGAGTTTCCGAAGGAGTGTACATGATTCCGGGAGTTTCCAAAGCAGTTGTGCGTCACCGCTGATCTAAAAATAGTTCACTTTTCTTTCTTTTTTCCAAGTTGTTGTTGTTGTTTTTTTGTTGTTGTTTTTTTGTTTTTTTCCCCCGTACTCGCTAGAAGCACAGTAACTGTCATACATAACAGTATATTTGGTGTTTTCCCTGTAATCCAGAAACTTAATGTGCACTGTAAGATAGGTACTGTGTAACGCCATTTCCAATGGACAGGTCACCGGGAAATATAAGTTGATTGACATGTGACACTGTCAACGAGCTGTGCGATTTTCGAAAAACAGCACAGTACGGTACTGTGCTGTTTTTCGAAAATTGCACAGCTCGTTGACAGTGACTTGGACAACCCGGATATGGACATGTCTACCTCTTTGTTTCCCCACAAAGCGTGCGCATTCGTTCTGAAAATTGAACAGCGCAGTTATTATCCCCATAACTGCGCATCTTCTCAGTTAATCAGCCGGGTTCCGGCCCGGGATAACACAATAGCAACGACAAAACTGCTATTGCTGCTGCTGCTGCTGCTACGACTACAACTACTACTACTACAGTACTACTGCTACTACTACTACTACTACTCATCTCAGTGCTTTTATGCATCTCTCTCTCTATATACACTGTATCAATGTGAACACAATGTGTACACACACACACACACACACACACACACACACACACACACACACACACACGCACACACACACACACACACACGACACACACACACACACACACATATATATATATATATATATATGTGTGTGTGTGTGTGTGTGTGTGTGTGTGTGTGTGTGTGTGATGTATATATATATATATATATATATATATATATATATATATATATATATATATATATAAAAGATCAGCAGTTTCTTTTTCTAGAGAGAGAGTTTTTCTGTCTGTCTATCCGAGTCTGCATGCCCAATGCATGCGGCCGTGTAACCGTGTCAGTCTGTCCGTCTATCTGACGGCTACAACTGAAGAGTTACACTATATAGATGGATCTGCAAACTTGAACAACTGATGACCACAGGCAAACTTCACTGACATATGATAGTGTTAACGAATAGGTGATTTTTTTACTTCTGGCTCAGTGTCCCGGCAGCGTTGACTGAGAATGTGATCAGTTTAACTGACTGAATGGCAGACAGAAATAATAGCCGCTTTTGTCAGTTTGCAGTGACCATCATCGATGCTTTCCAACTGTCCAATAAAACGCCGGCTTCAGTGGAGTTTATCAACTGGATCCACTAACAAGTTAATATTGACATCTAATCGCTGCATACTATGTCTTATTCAACCGTATCCATCTAGCCATTCATCCATCCTCTCTGACCGTGAACTAGTATCTCTCTAGTCATTATTTATATGTGTCATCAGATACGTACGCGCTCACACGCACACACTCGCGCGCGCGCACACACACACACACACACACACACACACACACACACACCCCACTGCGTAATGAATTTTTGTTTCAACGCACTGTAGAACCGTGAGGGTTGACATGCAGACAGTGACGTCTTGACGGCGGTGCACGGACCGCCCCTACGACAAAAACTTCCCGACATCTTGCACGAGTTACCAAAAGCGTAGTTTGAGATAGAAGAGTCAACACGTCCGACGCCGAAACTGAACTGAACCCATAGATTCCCGGTAAGTCTCTTATGATTTCTATCGGTCTCATCTCAGTCGAGCAGCTTGAAAATAAAAACTTTTTTTTGAAGAGTTTTGCTGACGGACTTGACGAAGTTATTCTCGGTTGCGATGGACAAAACATATCGAACGTTGTCAGTGGTATGTCAAAAGATAGGCAACAGCTGGATTCAGTCGTAACTGTAGATTAGTTATGGCAAAGCTTGTAGGAAATCTGGGGATTTATACTACCACAAGGTTGAAATGGATTAGGAAAATTACTTGATATAATAGATAGTTTGATGCATAGATAGATAGTAAATAGATGGAATAGATAATAAATAGATCTATAATCAAGCTGAGAACTTAATTGGAGGCAGACAAAATTGCCAGATTGGCCGACAAGTCACACGGCCAGACTCAGTCAATGTTGACTGGTATTTGTACTAGAACCCATTGTACTAAATAATTTGCCATTAAAGTCCCATTAGAAAGGCCAGAGACCGAAATATTGAGGGGAAATTGGACTTTCGGCTCCTGCACGTTTTTGTATGGTCGATGCAGCTCTGTCTCTATGTCTCTCTCTGTCTGTCTCTCTCTCTCAGTCTCAGTATCTCTGTCTGCCTTTCTTTCTTTCTGTCTGTCTCTGTCTCTTTCTCAGCCTGTCTCTCTCAGTCTCTCTCTCTCTCTTACCTATCTAAACAATTTATCTACACACACTCGCATGCGCACACGTACACACACACACACACACACACATGTATATATATGATAAAAACTCGGCTCATACACACTGTCCACTCATAAAATTTTTATTCGTCTTGAATTATCTTCAAATTTTCACCCTGATGGACTTCCTCAGAAAGCAGTAACATAGAAACACATTAAAATAAACACTTTTTAGTAATTTTTTTTTTTTTTTTCAGTTTAACTTAGAAAATGTGTGTGCACATGCATTAGAAAATGTGTGTGCACGTGCAAGTGGGCGTGTGTCCGTAGTAACATTGTTTTTCACATCACTAGTACAGCTTCATCTTTCACAACAATAGTACATAACTTGATTATAGTTGATAAGTGTATTATTGGTTTTGTTGGGGTTTTTTTTTGTTGTTTGTTTTTTTTATTTTGTTTTTTTGTTGTTGTTTTTAATCAAGTAATTGAACAAAAACGGAGTACCTGGTCCTGTATTATGATTCTGGGTGAATGAAGATTAGGAGTAAACTTGATCAAATTAGGTGGAGATTCCAGTACTGTAAAATGGTATTGTAAGAAATGGTGCATGACGCAACCTCAAAGTGACCATGTGCACTGTGTGTGTGTGTGTGTGTGTGTGTGTGATTTTTTAACAATGTTTTCATTCTGCTCTTTCTTTCTTTTTCTTTTTAACTCAGTGTCACTTTTTACTGTCTGACTTTGATGACATCAGTGATCAACTAAATAAAACCTATACAAAATAAATGCGTATTTCCTAAACATTTTTTTTTTTTTTTACATAAAAGTGCAAGTATACAGGCAAAATACTTTTTTTTTTTAAGTACATCATTTTATCTCAAGCTTTTTTTAAGCAGTTGAATTGTGTTAATTATTTTTCACCAAAAAAAAAAAAAATTATGTTAAGAAATAAAATAAAGCCTTACAGGATTATAGTCAGCACCTCTGTGGATCAAATGACTGGTTTGAAAGATATATGTGTACATATCTTTATACATCTTTGATTTGTTCATTTTTGTCATAAAATCAAAAGTTTTAAAACTGTTTTGTTTGTTTCATTTTTGTTCATTTACTCAAAGTTTTTAAACTCTTAGAATTCATTGAATCAAACCAGTCAATTTATGATCACTAAGCTCACTTCATAAACAGTACTATTTTATCATTTCCGCTTGTTGCAGAATGTCATTGAGAAGCACATGTCACAGCCATCAGACCACTTCAGTTGTGGTAAACTGCTACGTTCTTATGATAATATGAACCATGTCTGTATTTGAGATAATCTGGTGAATCAGGAGCCAGAATCATGACTCACTGATTGCTACTGTCTTCATGATAATATGAACCATGTCTGTATTTCAGGTAGTCTGGTGAATCAGGAGTCAGAATCATGATGCATTGATTGCTGCTGTCTTTATGATAATAGGGACCATGTCTATTTCATATAATTTGATGAATCAGCAGCCAGAGTCCTGATTGCTGCTGTGGATATGGTGATATGAAATGTGTCCGTCTTTCAGATAGTCTGGTGAGTCAGCAGCCAAAACCATGGCTGGCCAAGAAGTGTTGAAGGGACGCAAGGCCTATACGGAGGTGACAGCAGCCCTGCAGAGGTTGACTGTGATGTCCCCCCAGCCTCAGGGTACCACCGCACGCTTCCAGTTCCAAGCAGGAAAGGAGGATGCTGGTGCTTCATGCCCGCTCAACGAATCACATGCTTTAGCCAACTGGCATCAAGGATACGATGATGGAGAAATCGTGTCAGAAGAATCATATCAGGGATTTCAGCTGCATGGGACGTCACCAGCTGCCAGCAGGGAGTTTATCAATGAGGCAAATGGGATCGAGCATGGCCGTGTTTTTGAAGAAACAAAGCTATCTTCACTGCCTGCCACTGTTGTTGAGACTTTAGAAGAAAGGTCACAGCAAGAAAACTCCTCTTGTGAGGAGGTATTTTCACAGACTGCGGAAACCCAATCCATATTTTCCGATTCACAACCACCAATAGACAGCAGTGAAAAGAAGACAGATGAAAGTTCAGGAAGCAGTTCATTACCCTGGATTCCCAATGTACCTAATCTGGAGTTCATTATGCCCAGCGCACAATGCACCAGTTCTTCAGATGCCCAGGCTAGCTCTTCAACCAGCGACAACAGCAGGCCTGACAGTGACAATGCAGCAGCTGAGGAAGTAGAATTGGGCATGAACGTGAACCTGAGGCAAGTGGCGCTCACTATCGGCCAGCTGAACCAGTCTCTGAGGGGATTTCTGTTTGGGTCAAAGCAAAACCTGCAGGACTTCCTGAACAAGATAGTGTCCTCTGAGCGAGATTTTGGTTTCTATGTGTTTGACGTAAGTTATTTTCCATTGTTGTTCCTGAATGTGTGCACACGTTGTCTGTCATTCTTAGTTACACTTCAAGCAGACTTAGAATTTATAGTTCATGGAGAAAGATACATTGAGAGAATTTTGCGTTTTGTCAGTGATTGGAACACTGGTTTCTAGTTCTACTTCTGTGTTGGATATTGGATGAAAGTGGTGAATTGCAAGATACATACATTCTGGTTTTGACTTGTGCAGACATCCACTTGCAATTTAATTGTGCCAGTGACAGTGACAATCGTCACTGGAGAAGGGAGGATATGGTGGGAGGGAGGGGAGGTCAGAATATGTGACACTGACGATGGGGAAATAGTGTTATAAGATAGGCATTGTTAAACAGAGAACAGTTTTCATACAGCATCCTCTGGGATGAAGCTCACTATCTTTTAAATGCCAATGTGATGCTTATCCAAATTAAACAGGTGTGTGTGTGTGTGTGAGGATTTAGATCATTGTGCTTTTAGGATTCTCACAAGTTCACAACTTTTGAAAAGCCAGTGTGATTACCAGCAAATATGATAAGCAGGAGAACTTGGATGAGAGTGAATTTTACTATATTTTTGGTGTTATTGTATTTGATAGATTGGTGTTCCAATATTTTTGGACACAGTAACCTTGGCATACAATATACATTGCACTTTTTTTCTCTTTTTTTTTTTTTTCTTTTTTTTTTTTTTTATCTTTCAACTTAAATTTTACTGTGTTGATGCTGACTGAAGGAAAGTATTTTCTTGATAATCCAACCCATGTGGAATCCATTCATCCATGATCATTAGTTTTTTAATATTTCATTATGCACTGATCTTATATGTAATATAATTCAGTACCACATACACATGCATTGGCATGCATGCATATGCATAAACATGCATGCAAAAGCTCAAACACACACACACACACACACACACACACACACACAATACCACATACACATGCATTGGCATGTATGCGTATGCACATGTGCATAAATATGCACGCAAACGCACTCACACATACACACACGTGCGTACACACACACATACACACTGACACACACATGAGCTAACAAAACAAGAGACAGAAAACACAGAGACAAAAAATCATGTTTTGGGGAATGACCCTCTTAAAGTCTATACGAAACCTTGCCTCTTAAAGTCTATCCTATGCTTTATGTGCAGCAATTGAAGCCGTCACATGTAGATAAAGTGATGTGCTACCGACCGCACAAGGAGTTTCACATCCTTAAAACAATTCACAAGCTGGAAAATGACTGTGGCGTCTTCATTTGCCGAGACGCCCGTACTAAGCATCACTTTGTTCTGAAGAAGGTCAGTTTGTTTTTAACGTATCAGTTGGTGTTTATCATTATGCAGGGTTTTTTTTGTTTTGTTTTTTTAGTCCATGTTAAAAATTTTAAAAAATGGAGGGTGGGTAATTACAGTTAAAAAAAAAAAAAAAAAAAAGCCTTGTGGTAATTTCTGTCTCTGTGAGTTACCTCTCACTGTCAGTCCGGTTGTCTATTTTGCTCCCATTCTCGTTTTACAAGCTATTCTTCATTGTCATTTATTTTATTTTCTGCCATGGAAAGTATAATGATGTCTCCCATTGTTTTATAAGCTATTCTTCATTGTCATTTATTTTATTTTCTGCCATGGAAAGTATAATGATGTCCCCCATTGTTTTATAAGCTATTCTTCATTGTCATTTATTTTATTTTCTGCCATGGAAAGTGTAATGATGTCTCCCATTCTCATTTTATAAGCTATTCTTCATCGTCATTTATTTTATTTTCTGCCATGGAAAGTATAATGATGTCCCCCATTCTCATTTTATAAGCTATTCTTCATCGTCATTTATTTTATTTTTTGCCATGGAAAGTGTAATGATGTCCCCCATTGTTTTATAAGCTATTCTTCATTGTCATTTATTTTATTTTCTGCCATGGAAAGTATAATGATGTCCCCCATTGTTTTATAAGCTATTCTTCATTGTCATTTATTTTATTTTCTGCCATGGAAAGTGTAATGATGTCTCCCATTCTCATTTTATAAGCTATTCTTCATCGTCATTTATTTTATTTTCTGCCATGGAAAGTATAATGATGTCCCCCATTCTCATTTTATAAGCTATTCTTCATCGTCATTTATTTTATTTTTTGCCATGGAAAGTGTAATGATGTCCCCCATTGTTTTATAAGCTATTCTTCATTGTCATTTATTTTATTTTTTGCCATGGAAAGTATAATGATGTCCCCCATTCTTGTTTTATAAGCTATTTTTCATCGTCATTTATTTTATTTTCTGCCATGGAAAGTATAATGATGTCCCCCATTCTTGTTTTATAAGCTATTTTTCATCGTCATTTATTTTATTTTTTGCCATGGAAAGTATAATGATGTCCCCCATTCTCATTTTATAAGCTGTTCTTCATCGTCATTTATTTTATTTTTTGCCATGGAAAGTATAATGATGTCCCCCATTCTTGTTTTATAAGCTATTTTTCATCGTCATTTATTTTATTTTTTGCCATGGAAAGTATAATGATGTCCCCCATTCTCATTTTATAAGCTGTTCTTCATCGTCATTTATTTTATTTTTTGCCATGGAAAGTATAATGATGTCCCCCATTCTCATTTTATAAGCTATTCTTCATCGTCATTTATTTTATTTTCTGCCATGGAAAGTATACTGATGTCCCCCATTCTCGTTTTATAAGCTATTCTTCATCGTCATTTATTTTATTTTCTGCCATGGAAAGTATAATGATGTCCCCCATTCTCGTTTTATAAGCTATTCTTCATCGTCATTTATTTTATTTTCTGCCATGGAAAGTATAATGATGTCCCCCATTGTTTTATAAGCTATTTTTCATCGTCATTTATTTTCATTACTGCCATGACAATTATAATGATGACTCTTATTCTCTTTTTGTAAGCAAAACTTTCATTGTTATTAAATTCCTTTACTGCCATGAGAAGTGTAATAATGTCTTACTTTTTCTCTTCTTTTTTTTTCTTTTTTTAATTTGTGTGTGTGGTGTGTGTGTGTGTGTTCCAGATCATGAAAAACAACCAACGGCTTGTCGGCATTGAATTTTTAACGCAACACAATCAAGATTTTCTTCCGCAGATATATGGTGTCTACAAGGAGGAGGAAACTATCAGTTTCTTTGAAGAATACATTGAAGGTACAGATCTTTCATGATGTCTCCCACTCTCATTTTATTAGAAATTTTGAAAACAGATAAATGAAGGTAAAGATGAAAGTTAACAAAGAAGAGGATGGCAGTGATGATGATAACAAGGGTATGGAGAAGGAATGAAAACTAAAAAAATAAAAAGATGGAAACTATTAACAAGTGGATTAGAAGTTCTCAGACTTGCCTTAAAATGTGAGGAAGTAATTAAGTTGGGGTACTTGGCTCATGCTTGCTGAATTTGCATCATGAGTGCAGTGATGTCGTTACTGAAATGCATTGATGCCATTGTTGTTGCAATGGATAAAACATGTGCGCTCCTTTCGATAGATAGCAGGCTGTCAGCAGTATCAGTTCAGTTGTCATGTGCTGATGAAAGCTCAGCCACAACAAGCCCATGCAGTGGAAGTCATCTCGTCACCCACTGCCCTCTTTACAAGGGCAGATAACAGCCATGCGGACAGAACCATTTTCGAGCGAGGCAATCCAGGTTCTTGTTCGCAACACTTCATACAGCCACATGCACATGATCACAAAATGGCATCACTAGGTGGAACAGTCCCTTGCCCTTTGGTTACCAGTGATATGAGGAGGTGTTATCATCTGCATTCCTAGCATTGGATGTCAGTGCAGGCTTTGCTGGAGAGCTCAGGTTGTCAGCTTTTTAAAATGCTAGTGAGGGAGGGAAGGGGGTGCAGGAGAGAGAGGGGGGGGATGGGGTGTGTGTGTGTGTGTGGAGGAGGGGCAGGTGGTAGGGGAGAGGGAAAAGGGGGTGGGGGTAATCCAGCCTATGCACAACAATTTACCACCATGTCCTGTCTGGTATCGCTTTCTTCAAAGTTTATATACTGTGCCACCACTCAGCAGTTGAGTGTTCTGTTTGGTTTGAACATCTTGTTTCGGTTTGAATAATCTTTCATTGTTCAACAGTACACATGATTACAATGCAAACAAAGGCAAAGGAGCATCAGCAAGCTTATAGCTTATACTGTGCTCGCAACGTTGCTCTTCGATTTTAACATGACAGCTGATGACCCAGATTATCATTTGCATCAAATAACATTCATAAACAGTAAGTAAAGAAATGAAGTGAATATAGATGCACAAATAAGTTAAATAACGCTACTATACACCTTGTTTTATCGGCTGTTTCTCTCTTGGGTTTTTTTGGGTTTTTTTTTTTTACTTTTGGTTTGTTTTTTTCCAAAATGTCACCAAAGCCACTAGGCTACCTTTTTTTGAGAAGGAACTTTGTAGCATGGAGGAGATATCTGGCCTGCCATCCTTGACACTCTTTGACAACAGCTCGAATCAGACCAGTGGAAATTGTACAGCTTTAGTCAAGAGGCTATAGAAATACCACCACCAAACAGAAAGTAGAACGATCATCATTTGTATTTATATTTCTCTTTTTATCACAACAGATTTCTCTGTGTGAAATTCGGGCTGCTCTCCCCAGGGAGAGCGCGTCGCTACACTACCGGGTCACCCTTTTTTTCTTTTTCTTTTTTTCCTGCATGCAGTTTTATTTGTTTTTTCCTATTGAAGTGGATTTTTCTACAGAATTTTGCCAGGAAGAACCCTTTTGTTGCAGTGGGATCTTTTACATGCTGCACACAGGACCTCGGTTTATCATCTCGTCCGAATGACTAGCATCCAGACCACCACTCAAGGTCTAGTGGAGGGGTAGAAAATGTCGGCGGCTGAGCCGTGATTCGAACCAGCGCACTCAGATTCGCTCGCTTCCTAGGTGGACACCTTACCTCTGCACCATCACTCCACTCCATCATGTATGGGGGAAAGCACAGACTTGCACCTTAAAGCAAACACTGCACTCCAGATGTGTGGATGGAATTGTCCAGCCCAGAAACTGATTGAATGCTTGACCGGCCATGAAGTAACATTCATGCCACCCCCCCCCCCCCACCCCCACCCCCCCCCGACATATATGTGGAGTGGTGGCCTAGTGGTAACATGGCCCCGTCTAGGAAGCAAAAGAAACTGGATCGAATCCCACACTCTGCAGCATTTTCTCCCACTCCACGAAAGTGGTGGTCTTAATGTTAATCATTTGGATGAGACTGAAATACCAAGGACCCATGTCTAGCATGCACTTTGCGCATGTAAAAGAACCCTTTGCTAAAAAAAAAAAGAAAAAGAAAAGGTTGTTCCTGGCAAACATTTAGTAAAAAATAGATCCACTTTGATAGGTAAACAAATACACTTGTATTGCAGGCACAAAAAAAAAAAGGAGGAGGGGGGGGGGCACTCTCACAGTTGCGACACACTTTCCCCGAGGAGAGCAGCCTGAAATTCACACAGAGGAATCTGTTGTGGCCAAAAGTGACACAGTACAGTGCAATACAATATATATTGCACCTCTGGCAGATTATTTTGTCCAGCCTGAAATTCACACAGTGAAACCTGTCACGACAAAAAGTGATGTGCAGTACAATACAATCCATGCTGCACCTCTGGCAGATTGTTTTCTGGTTGTGTTCAGGCGGCACTCTGATGCAGACCAACTGGAACTTGGCAGAGATCCGGAAGTTTGCAGAGGTTCTATTGTCTGCTGTGCACTACCTGCACTCCCATGACCTGGTGCACTTCGACATCAAACTGTGAGTCCCTACCGCATCTTGGTAATGCTGCAGAAATGGTTTTTTTTTGGGGGGGGGGGTTTGTTTTTGTTTTTTTTCTTACACACACACACACACACACACACACACACACACACACACACACTCACATATACATGTACACACATGTGCACGTCCACACACAACACACACACGCGCACATGCACACGCACGCATATATACAGAGAGAAAGAGAGTTGACAACTTTGCATACACTTGATGTCTTTGAGACAGCAGGAGAGAGAGAGAGAGAGAAGAAATCAGTATTGTCCTTAACCTCGTTATGCCAACAAAGCATCCATACTTCAGTGAAAAGAAAAACCAATAACTAGTAGTCATCTCTCTAACCACTGTCACCGTACTTGTGATGTGATTGTCTCTCTGATCACTGTCACGGGTGTTAAGATGTCCTGACAGTGTCCTTGTGATGTGATCGTCTCTCTAACCACTGTCACAGGTGTTAAGATGTCCTGACAGTGTCCTTGTGATGTGATCGTCTCTCTAATTACTGTCACCGCTCTAACCACTGTTACTGGTGTTACGACGTCATGACAGTGTCCTTGTGATGTGATCGTCTCTCTAATCACTGTGACTGGTGTTAAGACATCTTCACAGTGTCCTTCTGATGTGGCAGTCTCTCTAACCAGTCACTGGTGTTCAGACATCCTGACAGTGCCTTTGTATGATGTGATTGTCTCTCTAATCACTGTGACTGGTGTTAAGATGCCATTACAGTGTCCTTGTATGATGTGATTGTCTCTCTAATCACTGTGACTGGTGTTAAGACATCTTGACAGTGTCCTTGTTATGTGACAGTCTCTCTAACCACTGTTACAGGTGTTAAGATGTCATTACAGTGTCCTTGTATGATGTGATTGTCTCTCTAACCATTCTCACTGGTGTTAAGATATCTTGACTGTGTCCGTGTGATTGTCTCTCTAATCACTGTGACTGGTGTTAAGATGTCATGTCAGTGTCCTTGTATGATGTGATTGTCTCTCTAATCACTGTGACTGGTGTTAAGACATCTTGACAGTGTCCTTGTGATGTGACAGTCTCTCTAACCACTGTTACAGGTGTTAAGATGTCATTACAGTGTCCTTGTATGATGTGATTGTCTCTCTAACCATTGTCACTGGTGTTAAGATGTCATGTCAGTGTCCTTGTGATGTGACAGTGTCTCTAACCACTGTACTGGTGTTAAGATGTCATGACAGTGTCCTTGTGATTGTCTCTCTAATCACTGTCACTGGTGTTAAGATGTCATGTCAGTGTCCTTGTATGATGTGATTGTCTCTCTAACCATTGTCACTGGTGTTAAGATGTCATGTCAGTGTCCATGTGATGTGACAGTGTCTCTAACCACTGTTACTGGTGTTAAGATATCATTACAGTGTCCTTGTATGATGTGATTGTCTCTCTAACCATTGCCACTGGTGTTAAGATGCCATGTCAGTGTCCTTGTGATGTGACAGTGTCTCTAACCACTGTTACTGGTGTTAAGATGTCATGTCAGTGTCCTTGTGATGTGACAGTGTCTCTAACCACTATTACTGGTGTTAAGATGTCATGACAGTGTCCTTGTGATTGTCTCTCTAACCACTGTCACTGGTGTTTCAGACGAAATCTCATGGTGAGGGATCCGTCCAGGCCAGAGTCACTGGTTTTGATCGACTTTGAGTCAGCCAAACTTCCCATGTACCCTTTCAACACTAAAGGTGAGTGTGTGTGTGTGTGTGTGTGAGTGTGTGTGTGTGTGTAGTGAATATTTTTAAACTGTTTTTTTCTTTTTGCTGAAAGATGCATGAAAAAGCAATAGTAAAGATTTTGTATCTTTGTAAAGTATATTGAGGATTTGTCATGTCTCCATACAGACTATCGTTTTGATTCATGGGTTATCTGGGTAATTTGTGTTTGTTTGTTTGTTTTATATGAACATAAAAATGCAGACTGATTCAGCTTATAGATATGAAGCAAAAATATCACTTTGCAGATTTTCTGACTTTATTTTCTGTTGGTGTTAATCATTGAATCAATAAAATTAACAGTATGTCACTAATTTATTTTCCCAGTTTTGGACTTGAAATAGTGGCCTTGCACGAAAGTGAGTGCTTGAGTATTAAAAGAATAACAAACCCGTACTTAAACTGAAGACGGAGGTGCGTGAAATAGTCAGCAGTAGACAAGTGCAGAAAACTTTAGCTTCCAATAAAGACAGGGCACAGAATGTTGAGCCAGTGAGGCTTCAGTTTTTTCCATGTCAGCTTGCGTACTGGCAGCTGTTGAACTCTTTGTCCTTCAAAAACATACACTCAGGAAAAAAAAAAAAAGAAGAAAGAAAGAATAACATGCACAAATAAGCCCTTATCACTGTTGCTACAACCTTGCCAGTTGAAAGACGAAGGTCACAAAATTCTTGAACAGTGAGAGAGGGTCATTTATCAGTACTTCATGTGTTGAGCCTTTCTGTGCAGGTTACACTTTGACGTACTTACCTCCCTGGTACGATAAGCTGCTGAACCTGGAACGGTATGACCCGGTGCTGAAGACCGCCGATCTGTGGGCTGTGGCCTGCGTCATCATCTTCTTCCTGATCCCCTCGGAACGTAGCGGTCTGGAGAAGCAGGGCCGGGGGGTGTGGAGCCAGAAGATGAGGGAAATCCAAAACAAGTGCCATTTGTGCCGCAAGACCTCAGTCGGGACTTACTGCTCAGCATGCAGGGCAGCTTTCCTGAAGCATGTATGTACACTCACACAGTTGCCGGGGGCTGTTTGGTTCTGTTTTATGGTGGTGGCGTGGCGTGTCCTCTGCATGTGTGTTTGTGTGTGTGGATTTATATACCGTAAAGTTCAGACTATTGAGCGCACTGGTATATAAGCCGCACCCACTAAATTTTGGAAAAAATTGAACTTCATGCATATATAAGCCGCACTGGCTTATAAGCCGCACTTATTTCCGGTACCAGAACACATGATACTACAGAAAAGCTGTCAATACTGTAGGTTATGAAATAAACACAAGCCGGGACAACACAAAGAAAAGCAAGCGAAAATACTGCTAGTGCCACAAAAAAATAAAAAATAAACACAACGAAAATAAGATCCATAATTTAGGGATATTCACATTTATTCAACGTCATCCTGCTCACTGAATCCACTGAAATCTTCGCCTTCAGTGTCCGAGTTGAAGAGAACCAGCACAGTTTCCTCCGCCATCTAGTCACTGACTTCAGCCTCATTTTCACATCATGAACATGAACGCAAAGTGGAGGTCGCTGCTGGTTCGCCGCTTGCACTGTCGTCTGCTAGGTCGATCGTCTTCAATTTGAAGGCTGCATCATAGACATTACGTCACATTTTCGGCATGATGAGGGTGTACGCTTGAGCAGAGTAGAACTGAATGCTGATCTGAAGGCTTTAATGTGTGGGGATTTGATTTATAAAATGTGAACAGTTAGCACACTGTCCTGAAGCTTATCCAAAAATTCATGGACAGAAATCATGATTTTGGTGAGTTGAAGGGCAGCTTAAGAACAGACGAGAACGTGACACTCCCGGGATCGTTAAAATCCTCAAATAAGCCGCATCATTGTATAAGCCACAGAGGTTGAAGCCGGGGTAAAAGGTCGCGGCTTATAGACTGAACTTTACGGTAGTTTTTGTTTTGAGTTATGACCTCAGTTCCCATCCAAGCACTCCCTCCCTTCACCTCTGCCAAAAGGGAGTGAATATTTGTTTCACCTGTAGTAAGATGAGGCAACTCACATTGATTTGAAAAGGTGGTCAGAGATCTTTTACAGATGCTTCCTTCTTCATCCTCCCATATATTTTGTGGTAATAATCAGTCCAGAGGAATTGACATATAATGGAACGTATAGTGGCGGTGCTACCTACAATTTACCATGTGATTTTGAGGCATAGTTTTCAGCATGTCTTGTTTTGATGTGCGTTGTGTTTTTGTTTGTCCCATGTGTGCTGTGTTTATCATTGATGAAGTGTGTTTTATATAGATGCATAACGTCTTTTGTGCTTATTCAGTGTGTTTTATTCTGATGTTCAGTGTGACTTCTCTTGATTTTCTGTGTGCTTTGAACCAACTGAAAAAAAAAAGTGTTCACATTGATACAGTAATGATTATTATAACTGTCATCACCGTCACCATTATCGTGATGGATGATTAATGGACATTGTTGACAGCTTGCCAGATGAATGTGATGATGATTAGACATTTTTGCATGCTGTGTGCTTTGATCCAACTAGGAAAAAAGTGCTCACATTGATACAGTAATGATTATTATCACTGTCATCACTGTCACCATTATCGTGATGAATGATTAATGTATGTTGTTGACATCTTGCCAGATAAATGTAATGGTGAATTAAATTTTATTGTAAGCATGCCATGCAGGTGATTATGATGTTGATGGTTAATTGTCATTGTTGTTCCAACCTTGCCAGTTGAAAGACGAAGGTCACGAAATCCTTGACCTCCACCTGGGGAAGGAGATGGACAAGGACACAGACAACCCTGACAAGAAGGCATTGCTTGACGTCTTGAAGTACCTGACAAATCCAAACAACATTGAAGAAAAGCACGTTCACATTGCTCTCCACATCATCAGAGGTAACTGTTTGATTGTGTCTCCTCTTAAATTCTTCCTTGTTTTACGGTTGTGTCTAGCTGTCTCTTTGTCTTTCCTTCTGTGTGCATGGGTGTAGTAGCAGTAGTAGTATTAGTACAGTAGTACATTCATTAAGTGTCTTTTGATGGGCACAATAGCCGAGTGGTTAAAGTGTCAGACTTTTCAATCTGAGGGTCCCAGGTTCGAATCTCGGTAACGGCGCCTGTTGGGTGAAGGGTGGAGGTTTTTCCGATCTCCCAGGTAAACATATGTGCAGACCTGCTTGTGCCCAAACTCCCTTCGTGTGTATATTCAAGCAGAGGATCAAATACGCACGTTAAGACCCTGTAATCCATGTCAGCGTTTGGTGGATTATGGAAACAAGAACATACCCAGCATGCACACCCCCAAAAACAGAGTATGGCTGCCTACATGGCAGGGTAAAAACTGTCATACACATAAAAGACCACCCATGTATATACAAGTGAACGTGGAAGTTGCAGCATATGAATAAAAGAGAAGGACATTTAGTGTCTTTTCACATGTGCCATAATATACATATTGTCCAGGTGTTCTTTAGGCAGGTGCCATTTTTAAAGGAACACTTGAAAGTTCTGCTTTTTACACTCGCTGAAAGCATGATTTTACTCCACAGTGTTTACTCTGCTGTCATAAAAAGGTTGTATGAATGGTAAAACCTGAAGCCATGAAGTGCAAGTTGTGTGACAGAAAAATATATAATTTGACAAGGGGTGGGGCGAGAAAAAAAGCCATGTGTCTGATTTGCGTGCATTTTCTGTGTCTGATTTCTTTGCAATTTCTTGTGAATATGATTTCTTTGCATTTTCTGTGTGAACATCGGTCTGATATCTTTGCATTCTGATTTCTTTCAGCCTTCTGTGTGTAGCCGGGTTGGCTACGATCTTCGTTGGGCCAGCTTAGCAGACGATTTTTGTGACTCGCCGAAGGTTACCAAGGAAGTTGTAAATCGGTCACAAGTTATCTCCCTTTACAGGGAACCGTATGATGATTTTCATCAATTTGTTAAATTATAAACACTTCCTTATAGATGAGATTATAGTTTTGTGTTATGGAACTTCAGAACGATCATACTTCTCAACTGTAATGATATCATTTGGCCAGAAAGCCTATAACTTTTTAAAACTAATATTTATGTGAATGAGTTTTGGCGCGATCTTCGAAATCCACTCAGTTGAAACATACAAAATACCTTCGTTTTCTATAAATCGATATAGTTACCGTGGAATTTAGAATGTGCATTAAAATGTAAATGATTAAGCCTTCTTCTCGTGTACTGCTTTCCGTGTACACCTAAGTTATAGGCATGCGATGGTACGAAATGTCTGACGGCATTTCGGCGCCACAAAACTATCTCTTCTTCAAGCCATTGGAATTCGTCAGTGCCGATTTGAGCAAAATACGTTTTTACAATACCTACACATTTTTATATCGTGTCTTGCCGATGTTTGCATTTCTGTTATCAATCTGATTAGTATCGTGCATGTATAATTGTGTTGTAGTTGGTTTAAACGAAGTATTTCATTGTCGATCACAAGTGCCAAAAGCACCGCAAGCGGTGCCGACACGGGAGCTATCCGCTGAGTTTTCTCTTGAATTTTTACATAAAAAATCTTTACTCTAGAAGCAGATTTTATAGATGATTTTTATATAGTTGGAAATTCAGAATGTTCAGTTACTTAACTGTTGCAATTATATTACATATCGCGACGTATTAATTGTTGTAATGTACAAAAATGATACATGAACTCGTTAAAAGCTCGTTCATTCAGTGACTCTTTTTGTTTACAGTTTTTAACTACATTAATTTTGTAGAAAATGGTTTAGCTTAAGAAAATGCTCGTCTCTTGTAGTTTTGTGTGATATATAATATGTCTATGTTAGTTCCCCGAGCCGAAAGTCAGAAGCCGCTAAAATTGGTCAAACAAACACAAGCTTGGCCCCTCAAGGCTCGCGGAGGGCCGGTTTCGTGAGTTGCTTCGCGGCGCTGGCTTTGCGGTTCGGCGGAACAGAATATAAGGAGTGAGCGAGTGCCAGACAAAGGGAGAGAACTCTCCTGGCCTGGAAGAATGAAAGAATAAAAGAAGAAAACCAGCGCACTGCCTTCCCGAGTCTACCTTGCCTGGCTGCAGCTCTCTTCTACCTGTCTTCACCTTCTCCAACACCACCTTACCACCCCGTCACAACTGGCGCTGCGAGCAGGATTAGGAGAAGACAGAGAGAAGAGAGTGCAGCAGGTACTTCAAGTCCACGCAGACTGAGTAACGTCACCCATCAACATGGCCCAATCCAACTTCCTGCCCAAACTCCCGACATTCTCTGGTGAGGAAACCGGCAGGGAAGTTGATGACTTCATCTGGGAGGCCCGTATGATCCTCCATCTGCAGCCCCTGGATGACGCGACAGCCTCTCTCTGGCTGATCTCAGCCCTTGCAGGCAGAGCTCGCCAGCAGATTGTCAGGCTGCCGGCGACAGAAGTGGACACGCCAGCCAAAATCCTAACACTACTCGAGGAGAACTGGGGAGAGCAGCGTGACACCACAGACCTTGCCACTGCCTTCTTCACTAGGCAGCAGCAGTCCAAGGAGACGATTACAGTGTACGCGTCCCATCTTCGGTACCTCTGGACCAAGGTCAACAAGGCTGAAGATGGGATGATGCAGGTGCCAGCGACCATTCTCCGCGACGCCTTCGCCAGAGGTCTTCAGCCAGCTGCACTCAGGCGCGATGTCAGGCGCTTCATCAGAGACCACCCTGACACCACCTTCGAGGCGGCGAAGAAGGAGGCCCAGCGATGGCTGAGGGAGGACAGCGACGCTGGCGACAGTCACAACGCCACTGTTGCCTGCCTACAGGCCCAGCTGGCTACATTGACGGCTGAAGTCAACAGTTTGCGACAACAGCAGCAGCAGTTCCCCATGCCAGCACACCGCCCACATCCTCCAGGACCAGCACATCATCCTCGCCGCTGTGCTGCTGACCGGGCCCCAGACCCTCCACACTGTGTCTGGTGTCAGCGGTCTGGCCACACTGAAGACCAGTGTCGGCACAAGCAGCGCTATATGAAGAATGCCAGGCGACAGAAAGCTGACCACCAGACTCCAATGGCAGTCAACAACCAGTGTGTTGTCACCAAACACACTGGGCAATCTGGGTCATTGCCAGCTGCTCCAGCTCCAAACCAGCGACGCAGGAGACGCCGACGCAGACGGAAGCGCCACAGCACCACACCTGATGCTGTGATCCCACAGGTGTCACCTTCACCTGTACTCAACCTCACACAGCTGAGAGGCAGCCAACGACCACCACCTGCTGTCACGCCGACTGACCTGTCCCAACGGTCCTGCCATGTCAACAAAGTGTCAGACTCTGATACTGACACTGACACTGACAGTGGGGTGTGCCTGTTCAGTCCCATGCCAGGGCCCAGGACATCAGCCCTGCAGGCAGCACCAGAGCCGCCTCCACTACCACCAGCTCCCACCCCTAGGCGATCTCTACGCCTGACGACGAAGCCAGTAACATGGTACACATCTGGTGTTCCTTACGTTGGTCAGTGACTTTGCTTAGTTGCTGTCTCACTTGAAATTTGAGGAGACAAGATAGGTTAATGATGGACAATGTGTGGGACTGATTGTTCTCTTGTTTTTTTGTTTGTTTTTTTTGTCATTGAGCAGTTGAAATTTTTCAAAGATTGACTTTTTCCCCCAAGCAAAGCTGTTGAATGCTCACTCATTTTGTTTGATCAAAGATTGATTTTTCCCCCAAGCAAAGCTGTTGAATGCTCACTCATTTTTGGTTGATAATTGCATCAAATTGTATTGTTGAAATTGTCCACTGAATTGCAAATATGTTTTATTGGTGCTAATGAGTTGGTCAAAAAGAAGAGACAGACAGAGAAAAAATGACTCAAAGGAAACGTTTGTTAAAAAATGACAACTCCTTTCTAGTCTTCGTTGGGCCCGCGCTTCAGGTACTTCATCCTGAGGAATTTTGTTTCAGGTTCTCTCTAGTCAATACGGATGTGAAGCTGATGAAAAGGAATTATATGTTTATACAACTATTTTCCCACAGTCAGTGTATAACATGCCGATATACATTTCAGACAATTAACATTGTTGGGGCTTATTTTGTTATATTGGGAACACTGTTAATACAACAGCTCCCCTTATAACCTGTACTGGTTTTGGCTTTGGGGGTTTGCATTTTAAATAACGCCCCTCAAGAGCATTTGACTAGAGTCTACCCACTGGATTGCCGTGTGCATTTTAAACACATACTGAACTTTAAGGGCTACATTTAAAATGATGCCCCTTTAAGAATTCAGTGTGGGCAAACCGTTTTGCCCTGACGTGGGTTATACATTTTGTGAAAATCTGACTCTGAGGGTTCACGCTCAAGATAACGTTCCTCGAGGGTTACTGATTATTGTTTGAGATTTTAATGGATTTTTTCCGATTTTTGGAACTCAGTGTCTTGGGATTTGCACTTAATGTTTTGTGTGTTCGTTGGTTTGAATGGATGTATTAGTGCATGATTTAGGCCCCCTTTTATGTAGTCATGAAAAGTGCCAGCGAGGACGCTGGTTGTAACTGAGTAGGGGGGGATGTAGCCGGGTTGGCTACGATCTTCGTTGGGCCAGCTTAGCAGACGATTTTTGTGACTCGCCGAAGGTTACCAAGGAAGTTGTAAATCGGTCACAAGTTATCTCCCTTTACAGGGAACCGTATGATGATTTTCATCAATTTGTTAAATTATAAACACTTCCTTATAGATGAGATTATAGTTTTGTGTTATGGAACTTCAGAACGATCATACTTCTCAACTGTAATGATATCATTTGGCCAGAAAGCCTATAACTTTTTAAAACTAATATTTATGTGAATGAGTTTTGGCGCGATCTTCGAAATCCACTCAGTTGAAACATACAAAATACCTTCGTTTTCTATAAATCGATATAGTTACCGTGGAATTTAGAATGTGCATTAAAATGTAAATGATTAAGCCTTCTTCTCGTGTACTGCTTTCCGTGTACACCTAAGTTATAGGCATGCGATGGTACGAAATGTCTGACGGCATTTCGGCGCCACAAAACTATCTCTTCTTCAAGCCATTGGAATTCGTCAGTGCCGATTTGAGCAAAATACGTTTTTACAATACCTACACATTTTTATATCGTGTCTTGCCGATGTTTGCATTTCTGTTATCAATCTGATTAGTATCATGCATGTATAATTGTGTTGTAGTTGGTTTAAACGAAGTATTTCATTGTCGATCACAAGTGCCAAAAGCACCGCAAGCGGTGCCGACACGGGAGCTATCCGCTGAGTTTTCTCTTGAATTTTTACATAAAAAATCTTTACTCTAGAAGCAGATTTTATAGATGATTTTTATATAGTTGGAAATTCAGAATGTTCAGTTACTTAACTGTTGCAATTATATTACATATCGCGACGTATTAATTGTTGTAATGTACAAAAATGATACATGAACTCGTTAAAAGCTCGTTCATTCAGTGACTCTTTTTGTTTACAGTTTTTAACTACATTAATTTTGTAGAAAATGGTTTAGCTTAAGAAAATGCTTGTCTCTTGTAGTTTTGTGTGATATATAATATGTCTATGTTAGTTCCCCGAGCCGAAAGTCAGAAGCCGCTAAAATTGGTCAAACAAACACAAGCTTGGCCCCTCAAGGCTCGCGGAGGGCCGGTTTCGTGAGTTGCTTCGCGGCGCTGGCTTTGCGGTTCGGCGGAACAGAATATAAGGAGTGAGCGAGTGCCAGACAAAGGGAGAGAACTCTCCTGGCCTGGAAGAATGAAAGAATAAAAGAAGAAAACCAGCGCACTGCCTTCCCGAGTCTACCTTGCCTGGCTGCAGCTCTCTTCTACCTATCTTCACCTTCTCCAACACCACCTTACCACCCCGTCACATGTGTGTGTGTGCGTGTGTGTTTCCAGCTGCGTTAATCAAATGAAGTGTTTGTGTGCGCAGGTCCCGTGCACCAGCAGCCTGCCATAGAGTTTGACCAAGACATCAGCTGAAGAAAAGACTAACTCCCTGGTCTGAAAAAAAAAAACAACACAATAAACGAGAAGATCACATCTGTCCCTCTTGACAGCAGGGATGTTTTGATAAGATGCATAATGCCGAGGACTGCAGGTTTTCTCATCACCAAAACTGCTGTGCTGTGCTGTGCAGCTTTCGTTGAGACAGTTGCCCCGGAAACTCTGCACTGTTGATTAGCATTATTGCTACGAGAGTTTTGCACAAAGCAGGTGCAGTTGTTACCATATCGTTTTGGTGATGAATATAAGTAATCATCAGACTAATACAGAATGATAGTTGATATGTTGTTATTGTACATTGTAGCAATGTTCTGATTTGATTTTACTCGTTGCCAAAGATTGATTCCTTTGATCTCAAAAATGATAAGCATCACAGATACTCAAAATTGTTTTGAGCATTGTTACGTGTTGGCGTTCAGACACTGCCATTTACTGGATTTTGTGTCTGTATGTTGAACTGAACCATTGTGGGGATGCCGGGGGCTCTTTTGCTACGGATAGTATGCGCACTGTCTGGAAATTCTGTGCTGGGAATATACTCTTTTCTGTTGCTCCCTTTGTGTCTGGCTTTTCCCTTAGCTTTCTGTCATATCTTTTCATTAACTCACTCAGTACGGCCAGTCTTCTCTTCTCCTCTACACAGACCCTTCGGATGTCCAGTGGGTGTCTGAATGACCCAACATTTAGATTCCGTCTTCAGAATTGTGGTATTCTTTCTCAACATTCACCTCTTCAGTATAAGAGCCTTCCGCTTGCAATATTTTGATGATGGTAACTTGGGTGAAACGCTGTTGACGTCGTCTCTTTCGCCGTTCGTATGGAGAGAGTTAAATTCTTCCTTGCTAGTTGATTCACCAGTATTTTTTCCTGGAAGCCTTGATATTTTTTTGTCTTTGGGGGTGGAACTTGATAATAAGGCACTCTTACTGTGTTATATTCTCTTTTGTGCCTAGGATGACTAAGGTGCTTGTTGGAAATGTGTTCTTTTTTTGTTTTTGTTTTTTTTGCATGCTGTTATGTATGATATGTAGTATATGTATGATTTGTTGTATATAATTGTACTCTTATGTTTAATTTTGTTTGTTGTGTATGATTGTTATGTTCAAGTTATCGAATTTTTTTTTTTTTTTTTTTTTAATCTTCTCATGAAAAACTGATAGAATGCTCAATGTCAGAGGGATGTCCTAGGTTTATGTGCATGAGTTTGACTGTAATTGTGACTTATTTTCATTTCTTGAAGGTGCACTCTGTGTGTGTGTCTGTGTGTTCCACAGGCCCAGTATTTACAGTGTTTCAGCCCTGATATGGCCATGTGTGGTCGGCTGGATTGTAGCAAAGCAAAAAAAAAAAAAAAAAAAAAAAGAAGAAAGAAACTGAACTGAGGAGATTAACAGACTTAATTCTTTTAGAACAGTATATTTTGTATCAGTTTATTCCATTGTGTTCTGATTATATAGTGACAGAATGGGTACACTAATGCAGTGTTTTTAATCAGATGACTGTCAGAATCAACCAGTCATGTTTTCTGTATAAGTCTTTCATTCATGTCAAAACGTTTGTCACAGTATGATCATCTGTACAGCGGTATTGTATGTTTGGTCTCAAAATCTTTGCTGCATGCTATTTTTGAGTGCTTCTGACCGCCTTGGAAATATTTCAACAATACTCTACTTTTCAGCGTAATTGAAACTGGGATAAGAGGGGACCATCTCTTACAGTATACATCTGTGTGTGGAAGAGGAGAAAAATAAAAGGTTTGAATACAAAAAAAAGATTCTTTTATTGCTGGTCATGTATGTATGTAAATAGCACATGCATAATCCTTATTCCATTGTTTATTATGTTTTCCTCTCTGTTATTACTTAGTCTCAAAATCTTTGCTGCATGCTATTTTTGAGTGCTTCTGACCGCCTTGGAAATATTTCAACAATACTCTACTTTTCAGTGTAATTGAAACTGAGGTAAGAGGGGACCAACTCTACAGTATACATCTGTGTGTGGAAGAGGAGAAAAATAAAAGGTTTGAATACAAAATAAAAAAAAAAGATTCTTTGATTGCTAGTCATGTATGTATGTAAATAGCACTTGCATAATCCTTATTCCATTCTCTATTGTGTTTTCCTCTTTGTTATTACTTAGTCTCAACAGATTGCCAGTAGTACAGTTCATACACTTACACGAGTTGTATATCAGTACAATTCATACAGGAGCTGTTCAAAGTCCGTGTCATCATCTTGAATTACTTCAGTCGTAGTTTTAGGTGTAGTGAAAGTGCTCGGTGATTATCTGGTCCATTTAGCATGAACAGATGCAACATTTATTGACTTGGGCTAGAAAAGCCAAGGGGCAAAAAGTGCCCTGATCGTATCATATGACGGAAGGAGTGGAGTGCCTTCTTGTTGTCATGTTCTTTTTCTGGTTTTGATACAAGGGAGAGAAACTCACAGAAGAGAGTCTCTGTTCATCCACAGTTACTGAATTGGTCTTTATTTTTGGAGAGGTTTTTGTTTGTTTGTTGTTGTTTTTTTCACAAAAAGTTTCTAATGTTTTGAGTCCCTTCTCCAAACATAAATGCCAGCAATGCTTTAATCATCTTACCACATTGCGAGGATGGGACGAGAACTGTTGTGATTAGGAAATCATTCTTTTTTTTTTTTTACTTTTAATTAGCTTTTTTCTGTGTTCATTTGTTTATGTAAATATATTTTGAAACCAACGAAACACAAAATGTTTCTGCTCAATAATTGTGCTATTCGTGTACAGTTGTAAGACAGTTTTTGTGGGGACAGTATGTGGAAATGTCTGTGAGTGTATATGTGTGTGCCATCTCCACTTTCCAGTGCCTTTTGAGAAGTCTTTATTTTATATTTGTGTGAATCACTGTTCAAATATGTTGAATAAAGAATATCACCAGCATCTCACTGGCTTTGTTAAAAGTAGATCAGTATGTACATTCTGAATCAGGAAAAGAAGATCTTGTATTGAGTTCGAGGAAACTGAATGGTACAGCACATGCTTGTAGTACACACACACACACACACACACACACCTTGTTTATGGATAATGTTGGATTCTGAAAGAGGTCTTGTGTTGTTGTTGTTGTTTGTGTATGTGTGTGTGTTTTTTTTGTTTTTTTTATTTTGTTTTGTTTTTGTGATTGATTGATGTTGCCTTATTACAGGCTTGTAACACAATTATCCTGATGCGTTTTGTTATTTTTGGATGTTAACATTCGGTTCCTTGAAGATGTGCTCTAAAGCCTCTTACATGTGTCATAATTAGAATGGCAAAGTGTTCCAATGGAAACCATACACTTGCGTTAAATACCTGCAATGTTTTGTTTTCAAAAAGATATTCTCTGCATATGAGTTTAATGATATTTTTAGATGAGACTGTAAAGCGTGGAAGGCAGGTATTTTTATATGGAAAACATGCTTTCCATTAGATTTTAAGGGCATTTTTAGATGAAAAGCATGGATTGTCTCCGATTAGAGGGTATTATTAAATTAAAAGCATAGACTGCCTTCCATTAGATTCTATGGGTAATTTTAGATGAAGCACAGACTGCTTTTCATTAGATTTTATGGGTATCTTTAGATAGAAAGTATAGATTGTATTTCATTAGATTAGATAGAACGTATAGATTGTATGTCATCAGATTAGATAGAAAGTATAGATTGTATTCCATTAGATTTTAAAGTTTCATTGGGTTTTTTTTTTAGATGGGACTGTAAAGTACAGGCTTACAATGTGTATATTTGGGTGTACAGTTTTCTGTTACATTACAGATTGTGATATTTTCAGATTGAAAGTACAAACATGCTGCTTCAGGCAGGTGTTTGAAAAAAGTGCATGCAAGATAATAGCATATAAATGGCCTAGGCTTCTGTGGTGAACTGGAGCTTTTGCAAGTACCTAACTGCCTATTATGTGGTCTTATTCGCACCCACTCTATTTGTTATTTGCCAGTATGGACTTTCTTTTGATATGATCTTTTATCTGAATTTGTTTGGGTTTTTTTGTTTGTTTGTTTTTTGTTGTTGTTTTTTTTTACTTCTTTTTTTTTTTTATTCATTCTTTTTAACCCACCCCTACGCGAATTTGTAGGTGCTGAATTAGATGATGGTGTCTTCGGTTTTTTTTCTTTTTAATTTAAATGTCTTTCTGTGTGGTTGCCCATCTCACGTGATGGAATGTGCCATGAATGGCATCTGAGAAATTGTCCTTTTGCTCATTCTTTTTAACATTTGACTTTTTGTTTTTCGAAGTCCTAAAGCAGCCTTCTTGGATGGTTTGGGTTGTAAACAACTTCAGTTGAAGAGATATCATTTATTTGTTTGTGCAGATACGCACATAATTTGACACTGAATGGTGGAATTTGTTTTATAAACAAACTTTTTCATTCATCACGTCCAGTTCAGGAATCTATTACTTGATTTTGTTGTTTGTTTGTTTTGGCAGACTTGGGAAGTCATTGTGTTTCAGAGTGGTGGTATAGCGCCAGTGAAGTGTACACAGACATGCTGTTTATCTCGGTCTGTTGACCAGTAAGTTAAATGTACTCAAACCTGCTGTTTATCTCTGTTGACCAACATGTGAAGTGTACACATACCATTTATCTGTGTTGACCAGTAAGTTAAATGTACTCAAACCTGCTGTTTATCTCTGTTGACCAGCATGTGAAGTGTACACAAACATACTGTTTCTATTTGTTGACCAGTAAGTGTACACAAACCTGCTGTTTATCTCTGTTGACCAGCATGTGAAGTGTACACAAACATACTGTTTCTATTTGTTGACCAGTAAGTGTACACAAACCTGCTGTTCATCTCTATTGACCAGCATGTTAAGTGTACACAAACATACTGTTCATCTCTGTTGACCAGCATGTGAAGTGTACACAAACATACTGTTTATCTCTATTTGTTGACCAGTAAGTGTACACAAACCTGCTGTTCATTTGTTGACCAGCATGTTAAGTGTACACAAAAATACTGTTTACCTCTGTCGGCCAGTAAGTGAAAAGTGCACGAAGTGCTGTTTATCTCTGTTGATGATTGAGATGTATACAAATATACTGTATTTGTGTAAAAGTAACCAAGTTACATCGAACTGTTCACAACATGTAAAATATTGTATATAGTAAAATTTAAGATTGTTTAAACACTGGCGTAAACTGTGTGTTCAAAGTTAAGAAAAGTTTGAAAGAAATTGGCAGTCCAGAGTGTTACCTTAACATTTTCCTAATATCAGTACAGTTCATGCGTATGAATTTAGATATTATTTACATGCAAGTGGTTGAATGCAGTGTTATTTTGGTGTATTCTGTCTTGTTTTTATGTACCTAGTATTTGATGATATTACAAGTCCACTTTCATTGTTTTCAAAGAACGTTTAGTATGGCATGCGTTTCTCAAAATGTTTCTCAACATTAGTTATATTTTCTAATAATCTTTTTTTTTATTTAATTTGTGCATTTCTTTCTATCTATCCATCTCTCTCTCTCTCTATATATATATATATATATAAAAAATTATATAAGTAAAGGTAGGTCTTTTTCTTTTTAATTCAGGACAGAAAACAAGAATTTTAAGTTTAAAAAAAAAAAAGGAAAAGGAAAATAAGACCGGGTGTCATGGAAGCTTTGTTTGAAGCAGAAAATAAATGTGAGGTTTGGTGGTGTGCAATTTATTTGAATCCAGTTTTGTTGTATTCTTTCTGGTTTGGTTTGGTTTTGTTGTTTTTTTTTTTTGTTGTTGCTTGTTGTTCTTTTTTAATACCAGTTACACTCTGAACAGAAGTTAATATGAGATGAAAACTGCTCTTCATAGGACCAAGCATTCTGTGTTGACATGTGATTGCCTGTTGTTCTCTACTCTCTTCTTTTTCTTTTTTTTTAAACTAGAAACAAAGCCAGAAAAGAAATTGTAGATCGAGAAAAGAGTGCAGAACTTGAAAAAACTTCTTTTTTTTTTCTTTAATAAAGATGTGCTGAAAGTCTTACAAGTGCAGACGGCTCCTTTGTCTGGAATACAGTCACAATCACAAGCACCACCATTAATCACACCCACACCACTCGGAAAGGACTGAGAAATTAAAAGATTTTATTTCCACGCACCGCTGTACTAAAAAGAAGACTGCACCGTCTCCCTGCGACAGGGGGAAGGTTCAGCCTTGACAACCAACAGCGCGATTGGAGAGACATGACAAACACACATGGAGCGGACAGAATGACATGGGGCACACACATCCAGGGGTCTCCCAGGACAGCAGGGGAGGTGGTTCAAACCCACGGCAGCCAAACTGCCTCACTGCGGTTCTTCCATGGGACGGACACCTCCGCAGCTGGTGGCTGCAGAATCCCACCCCACAGAAGACGGGGTTTGCTGTGCCGCAACTGGACTGACGTGTCCTGGAAACTCCCCTGGGTTTTTTCTTCTTTTCTTTTTACACAATCACACTCCCTCTCCTTTTGAAGCCTCGTCAAAATTACCAACGAGCTCTGAAACACACACACACACATATGTCTTGAGTACTATTGCTACTGTAGCCCTGTCTTCTATAAAATAAAATAAAAATTTTAAAAAAATTGTTTTTAATTAATCAAAGAAAATAAAAAAATTTTAAATAACAAAACAACAAAAAAAGTGAATAATCAAACAAAAAAAGCCTCAACAACCAATAAAACAATTTTAAATGCAGTAAACAGACCGATAGAAACTGACATTAAAAAAAATACTCAAATGAAAATGTTCAATACCAAACACAGCCAAACTGAATATTTAGAAATTTGTCTGCTGGACCATGATCGAAAAAGAGATGGATATCCTGGTATCGGCATTCAATTTTCATCACTTTTTGTTTGATCATTACTTGGGTTTTTTTATGCCTACAGCTCTAAGTTGAATGGTACTGGTCTAATTTTTTTTTTTTTTTTTTATTGAAATTCAAAGACTCTTCCAAACCCTGAATGGTAAAATATATTTTCCCAAAGACTTTCCCAGCCCTGGAAATGGTTGTCTTATTTCTACTCCAAGACTTTTCCAGACTTCCACAACTCTGACCGAACCATGCACTGAGTTCAGATGAGGAAAGTACTCACCAGGAACATCGTCATCATCATCCTCCGCGTTCTGTTTGGCCACGTCGCCAGCAGCTGTCAAAAGAAATCATTTGTAAGGGGGCAACTTAACACTAAACAGTGGAACCTGTCAAAATAAATTTTGTAAGGGACCAACAGATAGGAAATTTTCTATCTAAAATTACGTTTAAATAACATACTTACCGTGACCCAACTAGTGCAGACTCCGGCAGGGGTCTGACATTCCTGTCCTGTGCAAACTATCCGCCCATGCGGAGCAGACGAAACTACGGCCGATAACCTCCCGGAAGTAGGTAATTTAACACTGAATGGTGGAATTTTTTTTTATAAACAAACTTTTTAATTCATCACTTCCAACAGTTTCATCCTCCACCAGTTGCAGGCATGACTGCCATGCCAATATACATGTTGACAATTTGATTAAAACTGCTGGACATGCTTCTCACTCTTCAAGTTTGAACAATTCTGTTCTTAGTATATCTATGTCCCTGCTAGTCAAACTGTTTTACTTTCATCTGCAAAAACTGGTAACACATTAAGTAGTGAAAAATTATGATTCAGTGATAAAACAAAACAGCAAATTTTATCAAAACCTCACAAAAACAGGAAAACCAGGATTATGTTTCATGACTCCGACAAACACAAGAAGAATGAAAAGATCTTCTGCATCCTTTCCTTTGTTCTATTTCCCCACAGTTGCAGATTTTCATCTGAGATTTCTTTCTCAAACGCAGGAGGCTCTTCCCAAGTTTTGGGAAACCATTCATGAAAAGAAAGAACTGATACCCTGCAGACTTTGCTCTCGTATTTCTCAATGTTACAGACTTTAAACATGGATGCTCCGCATAGGCAGACAGTAGTTTGCACAGGACAGGAATGTCAGACCCCTGCCAGAGTCTGCACTAGTGGGTCACGGTTCAGTATGTGTAATTAAAGGTGGATTTCTCTCTGACACAGAAAGCTGTTGCCAGGTTTGGCGAAGCTGCCTTCCACACACGTTCTGAGAGGTGTGGTGGCCTAGCGGCAACACGCCCACCTAAGCAGCATGAGAATCAGAGTGCATGGGATTGAGTCCCGCACTCAACAGTATAATTTCTTCCCCTCCACAAGACCTTGAGTGGTGCACATGTATTTTTATTCCCCTCCACAAGACCTTGAGTGCTGGTCTGGAAGCTAGTCATTTGAATGAGACAATAAACCCCGAGGTCCCACACTTAGCACGCACTTACCACACAATAAAACAAGAACCCACAGCAACAAAAGGCTTGACCGTGACACTATTCTGTAGAAAAATCAACTTTGATAGGAAAACTAACACACTTGCAGATAGAAAAAAAAAAAAAAAAACATATATGTGTGTGTGTGTGTGTGTGGTGCTGCACTGGAACAACATGCTCTCCCTGGGGAAAGCAACCTGAATTTCATACGGAGAAATCTGTTGTGACAAAAGACTCATACAATACAGTACACAATCTGCAGCTGTTGCTCTGGGATCCCAGGCTGGTGAGTACCCTCAGGACAAAATGACCACTGCTTGCATTGGTTGTAATCACACAGCACTAACTCCCTTGTGGTGAACCTGAAGAGATGCTGAGAACCTCTTGGAGTTATTTATTCAGTTTTTTAAATTTCGCTAAGCTTTCTTTGCTCGACTTTGAGACACAGCCAACAGCTGGTGGAAATGGCTGGATATGACTGTACAGAAGTTTCTTCAATTCAATTCAATTCAGTTCAAAATACTTTATTGTTTGTTTCAACAAAAACAGAAAATTTTCTTTCAGCTCACTCAAATGCCCACCAGCAAATAGGAAACTGATTTACAGACATAAAACTGACTGAGCTTAGTTTGAGCCACAGGTCAGCAACAGAGTTGCGCCCCTTCTCCCTCTCATTTTTTCAAGATACTGTTGGTTCTTGTTCAGTAATTTATCACCTAAACTCTTACTTTTAAAAAAAATATATACAATGCAAACAGGAAAATGTTTCAGACAGGAAACTTCAAACGACTGATGAACTTGCATGGATACAAACAAAATCGGGAGAGAGAGCATGTATGTGTGAACATGCACGCATGCAGCACATATTCTGCCTTTCGAAAACATTCCTGAGCAGTAATATCCTAAAATATTATACTTCAACTCTTGTAATTTACCAGGGTGTTAAATGGTTAATTTACCAGCAATTTCCTGCAATGTCACTGTTAAAGCAACAACATGCGTGCATAAGTGCTCTCGCGCATGTGGGTGTGTGTGTGCATGCATGCTTGTGTGTGTTTTAAATGAGGATTTACCAGTTTTTGTAAAGTGCCTAGAGCCCTATTTAGAGAACAGGCACCACATAAATGCACATCAATTTTATTTATCATTATCATTATACAGAAAAAGAAAAGATGTGACTGTGAGTACTGACCACTGGCCACAGTGGAAGCCAGCTTCCTCAGGCTGCTGAGACTCTCTGTGCCCAGCTGGTTCAAAATGCCAGGAAGCATCTCAGCGATTTCTGTGGACAGAGAGATATGTCATCCTTATGTTCACATGTATGTCATTTCTTGTTTTTTGTTTCAGCACAACACATTCAACAACAATAATGTACACTTGTCAAAACCTTGACTGCTACTAACAAGCATGCCTGTCAATGAAGGCTGTCACCTCACTGAAGTGACACTGATGTTACAAGTCAGGATATCAGTAACCCTTCTTCATCCAGACCTTTTCCTCTTGGGGGCTGCATTCCCTATGTTAATCAAATTCAACGATACCATTTACAGTAGCATAAAAAGTAGTAATTACACTTTACATACAAACCACACTGATCAAGGTTCAATGGTCAAGGGGTTAACATTACATCAAAATGAATGAAAGCAAGGTGTTTGGGACTTTACCCTGTACTGAAAGGCTGTTATAAAACGGTGACAATCTGCATACAACCTGCATATGTATACAAACACAACAAACAATTAGTTTCATTCCTGTTGCACACACACACACACACACACACACACACACACACACACACAGAGTAAATGCTATGTTTCCACAAGGAACCCCTACGTTTCATTTCGGCGTGGCCAGTCACAGCAAAAGTGTTGGCAGCAAGCGATGCCTGCACCTTGGGGTTGTTGAAGTGTATCACCTGTCCATCCTCCTTGATCATGTTCACCTGAAAATGACAACGGTTTTCCCACTCATATGTTGGAATCTCGGTTTCAAATGTTGGCTTGTGGACCAGTTCCAACTTCTTTGAAGTGAAGGGAATTCATTTTAAGTTGGGAATAATTCCTCTGTATATTTCATTAACACTTTCACCGCTAAGTTTCTATGTGAAAAACACTCCCCAGCACCAAGTATCTTTGAATCAAAACTGTCAGTCACAGGCTTCAGTTCATGTCAAAAGAAGATAATGGACATGTTTGCTTCAAACTCGGTCAGGGTTAGTCATTGTTCTAAAGCCCTGGAAACTGGCTGCAGCTGGCATGCTTTGTTACACTGCAGCTGTCAAGCTTTGTTACAATGTGAAAAATGGTCCTTTTTTTAACATGATCCCATAATGTCGACTAAAGTCACCTATGATGGTGCACTGTCTAGTCAACATAGGTCACCTATGGTGGCAAAGAGTTAACCTGTTACTCATATGCAAGGGATGGGAAGCAGTGCATATCACTGGCATCAAGTTTTTAGCCCTTGTTTGGGACTATATTTATCAACTGTCAGTGTATGTGTTTATCAACATGAATGGGAAAGATACAAGCTGGAAAACAGAAACAACAAAACACGAAAGAAGAAAAAGATTTTTAGAAGCAAGGATAGTGGTGGATGGGATGTGGAGTGGCATTAAGTATTAAGTAGCATTGAAAGTAAAACTTCGGGAGTTTCAAATCTTTTTTATCAACCAGTAAATTCACACAAACTTTCTTCTTTCCAGACTGACATGCACAGAAACTATAGCTCTTTGATCAACATTAAAAAAAATTTCAAAAAGTTTCATAGAACTCTGGTACTGGGTCACGGATAATTCCCCATGCTAAAAGCCTTCATTCACAAAACAAAACAGAACTGTACCAAAATCAATGAAGAAAAATTCATAACTCGTGGTAGAGCCATCTTGTCCAAGACTTGCTGTTCTATATATGTTTTAAAACACAGCTTCTTGATACCTTATTTCACCTTCTAACATCCCCGCTTCATCAGATGACACTTCTCCAATCAAGTCATTTAAATCTACATCTTCAACAAATCTGTTTCTGTACAGTTGCTGATTAAAGTTTTGAACATCCATTAAAAACATTACCATCTCATTTATCTAGGAAGCTGATTTATTCACAAAATTTCTCTAAGTTACAAAAATACTGACAGGACTTTTCATCCTCTTGCGGTCAACTGGCTGATCTCACCACCACTCCATCCATCATTTTATTTCCTGAACATTATTGTCAGACTTTTTTCTTCTTTTTGAGTGCTGTCAAATCATCTAACAATTTATCCTCCCTTTATATATACTTTCTTCTTCTTTTTATATGATCAATAAGAATTAAGATACTGTTTTCCCACAAATTTCCATCAGAGAATTAAAAAAAAAAAAATTAAAAAAAAAAAAAAAAGCCTATCAGAAGAAGAGTATAAAAACAGCCTATCACTGTAAAGTCTGATGCAGCACTAACATTTCAGCTTCTCACTAATTCTTTCTGAATTAAATAGCCATCTCACAATTTCTATATGAAGTTAAATAAACATTTCAACATCTGAAAAACTCTACAAGGCATATTTCCCACCTCCTCTATGCCAGGAATGGTGTTCACCGACAGCTTCTTCAATGAGGTCTGCAGCTTTTTGTCATCTGTGGTTGCAGTTCTGTGAATCACCTTCTTTTTTCTTCTGGCAGAGCCCTGTCAACAAAATGTTCACACTGCCTCAGACCTGTAGATAATCTGAACCAAGTCTCTCCAATGGACAAGTGCCTCATAAGTTTTGACAGTTGATGATAAAATCTCTTCAAAAGGGCTTTGTGAGCAGAATGTAAGTCATTGAAACATTTCAAGTCAAGCTAATAATATTATCACACAGAGAGAGAGAGAGAGAGAGAGAGAGAGAGAGAAACATATGCTGATAAATTTGAGTGCACCATTTGATTGTTGGTGGTAAACCCCAACACCCAACAAACATGTGTGACAAGACCGAAGTAGTTCTGTATGCCAACCTAATTCATTTTACACCGGCTGGTTCAATTAAGGGTATTGAGCTATGTTGTCCACCACAGTATAAGAACTTTTTATTTTCTTCAAACAATCAAATCAATAAATCCTTTGTTGTAACTCTTATTTTCATCCACAAATTGGAACTGAAACAAACTGTTAGCCAAATGACAGGAGGCTAATGGGAGTACTGCCACTATTTAATGGAGGAGACATGGAAGTGAAATAGTTATCATTTTGTGCTGTGAAACAAAATATGTCCCAGTAAATACAATACTGTTGGCATGCTCTTTATTTGTATTTTGTTCTTCCAGATTAATTCCTCAACTGCTATTAACTTCTAAAGTTCTTTTCATTAAGAAAAAAGAAAAAAAAATTTCACACAATTTATGTTATTACTTAATATTAGGAGTCTAACCAAAGTGGCAATCTGTATCATGTAATGTGTATTTATTTTATTCCTTTCACAAAAATTCGGTTGTCAGTGAATTAGAACATAAACAGTTTTCTTATTTTAACTTTACTATCTATACACTACAGTATTATCTAATTTCTTTTTCTTTTTTTTCATTGAAGAACTAGAACTAGAAGCTGTACTGTGAAAGCTGGTTTTGAACAAGAGGTATTGAAGGACACTGTTTACTTTGACTGGTCAAAACGTCAGCTGAAGGCACACATACAGTATTAACACAGAGATTGTATGCGCACACGCTGAAACCTAATAAAACAAAAATATATGGAAGAAAAAAAACCTATGCATATCCACAACAATGAACCACTTACCTTTCCACCAATTCGGACTTGATCAGCCTTAGCTTGCAGCTGTTTCAACTTTTCTGGATTCATTGTGGCTCTGTAAAAATATTATCAACAATACAATTTGCAGAGTTGAAGGTTGAAATAATCAAAAACTTAATGTTTTCTTAAAGCTTCTATTAGTTTTAATACTTTTATGCTGTTTCACAGTTTAGCTAAAGGGGAAAATCAGGACATTACGTTTTTCAACTTGATTCAAGAGTTTGAGATCACAACACAAAGTTCTTTCCTTGGAAGAGATTATTTTGTTGTTTTTGTTTTTTGTTGTTGTTTTTCTTCTGAATCAGTGAATGTTTCTTTTTTTTTCTATGATGAAAAAAAAATACAAAGAAATTAAACTTAAAAAAGTAAAAAAAATAATAATAAAAATTAAAAATGGAACAATTACACATGCTTCGAAAGAAAAAGTCTTATCAAAATGAAACACTCATGGTTGCTAAGATATGAATATTATCGAGATTAGTCATTGTCATACATGTGAAAAGCATCAGTTTATGCCACTGTTTCAGTCATGCAGTGTTTTGTGTGCATGTCAAACATAATACGCAATTTGAAGTACTGGATCTTGTCAATAATCAAGTCTAGAGGTACTACACGTCATCTCCACTATTTTTGCAATGAATCCTTACAAGTACAACTCAAAATCCTCATAACTCTTAAACTAAGTTAAACGACCTTTCAGTAATAACTCGTTCTACCTGTTAAAATAAGTTGCGAACGCCAGTAACATTCTTAGAAACAACAAATGTGCAGTTGAGTGATCAATATACTGAACATTATTATTAAGCTTTGATGTACAAGTAAAAGGAGGAGTGTGTGTGTGTGTGTGCGCGCGTGTGCGTGTGTGTGGAGAGGGGGTGGGGGGGTTGGCTGTTGTGTTGTTTGAAATTTAATTTATTCATGGTTGCAGTGTGCATTGCATTACTGCAAATGATAAGATTTGTAAGAATGTTCTGGTATGTGTATACTGATTACTGTGTGAGAATGCTTTGTGTGTGTGTGTGTGTGTGTGTGTGTGTGTGTGCGCGCGCGCGAGTGTATGCATCACTGTGTGCCGGTGTCGTAGTGTGTGTGTGTTGTGTAGATTTCAATTTGAAGTACGGCTCCAATGAGAGAAGGCAGTCATTTACACCTACACCCAAACCCAGGGCAAACATGTTGAACTGACAGTACCAATCAGTTCTCAAACAGGAAAACTCAATCCCATATGCCATCAGTGGATGGAGAACCTTTTCCATCAATGCCTGACATCACTGCTAATGAAGCAGAGGTATTAAAATTTCTAAAGAAAATCAATCCACACAAACTCAAGCCCACAGGTCCTGATGGCAAGATTCTTGAAAAAATGTGCAGAGGTTCTAGCTCCAGCACTTCAACAAGACTCTCCAGTGGGGAGAAATGCAAGAGGACTGGAACTGTGGAAGCCAGCAAAAGGTGACAGGAACACAGCAGCTAACTATATACCAGTCTCTCTGACAAGCCTCTGCTGAAAGCTTGAAGAGCCCATCCTTGTGAGCAACATCATGAAACACCTGGAGGACCAAGGCATCCTGACACTGACAGATTGCCAACATGGATTTGGAGCCCAAAGAAGCTGCAACTCTTCACCCTTGTCCATGAATTAAGTTTTATTACCCAACACGGCAATAGCCTGGACAAGGGAAAACAAGACCTGGCAATATTGGAATTCTCCAAGCATTTGACAGAGTTATGCACCAGCATCTTCTCTGTAAATTAGACTGCTATAGAATAAGAGGAAATTCACTGGCTTGGATCACTGACATTCTGGCTGGCAGGAAGCAAAGAGTGGCTTATCTTTAACTAGTTTAAGGTCTGTCCATGATTGGGGCTGTGCCGGTTGTCCCCAGGGACCACGACAGTAGTCGGCCTGGCTAAACTGGAGTTGTGAAAAACTGGGGACATATTTTTCTGTATTTTCCTGAGTTTCTACTACCCAATTTGAATTTGATTTGATTTTTAATGTCCAAGCAAGCGCTTTCAACACTGTATTAAATATATATATATATATATATATATATATATATATATATATATATATATATATAATCGAAGTTGATGGCTAGGTGTATCAATTCAGATTCTGAAATTGGGTGCCTTTGTCTGAGCATAAGTTGTTGTACAGTGTTTGTTAATAATGAAAACTCTCCGTGGTTTGTTTAGTGGTAACCAATAATCCTACACATTGGAAACAGTCCGTCATGAGTCAGTGAATGCCGAGTTCGGTCAACACGTGCCCGAAGCATGGAAACCACGCATACTGAAGTCTACCATAAAATCACTGATCACCGCGACTACTGTCATACTGGCGACAGTTCTATAAAGAAGCTGGGTAACGTCATAACTAATTATTTAGGAAATTCATTTCTTTTGTGATAAAACAACTCACCTCACACGAGGTAGTCCTCGCAACTATAAATGGCTGAAACTTGAGAAAGGAAGTGACGTCTTCAGGTCGTCTTTATAGTAAATTGGACCCAAACGATTCACAGAGCCCCAGATTTTAGGCATGATTTGAACTTGAATTTGAACTGGAATCAGACGTTTGAGGCCTGTGAAGGCCTGTTCGTCGTTCAGTTAGATACAGTATACCAGCATTCGTGGCCTAATGATGGCATACTGGATCATAAATACTTGGAGAGGTGGCCCAATGAGCGTCTAACCAAGTCTTGAAAGATGACATTGTTGGGGCAGTCACAACACTGTCTGGCAAACCGTTTCATTTATTAACGACTCGCTCAGTAAAGAAGGAACTGCGCACTTTCAGTCTACAATGTGATTTATTGAGCATTAAACTGTTACTTCTTCTGTCTCTACTTACTGCAGGTGATAGTTCGGGATTTGTGGTCTTGTAGATTCCGTGTTTGTATTTATAGCAATCAATCGTATCTCCCCGCTGCCTCCAGTGTTCTAGACTAGGTAGCCTAGGCCTAAGGAAAGCGAGTCTTTCATGATAAGGCTTTTCTTCAAAAGACCGACCAGTCACTTTCGTTGCCCGTCACTGGACGTCTTCCACCTCTCTGCACAATGTTTTTGACTGCGGGTTCCAGACCGAATGTCCATATTCCAAAATGAGTCCAACCAGGGATTTGAACACTCTTGAACAAACAAGTCTTCAGATAGTTAGTCGAAAGAACACCATCTTGTTAGCCTTTGCAGTAACTGTTGCCACATGCGTCTTGAAATCCAGCTTGTTCTCAATGTACACTCCCAGGTCTTTCACCACGTCACTCTCAGCAAGTGCCAGATTGTATTCCTACCCACCGGCTGTTGGTTTTCCCTTTCATGTAGAAAACTGCTTCCGATTTGCAGTTTCCTAGCTTCATTACACTGCATTTTTCTGGATGGAAGTGGAGGAGCCACTCTCTAGACCACTGACTGCTGTAGGTTGTGCAGGTCATCTTGGAGGACTTGTGAAGCCGACCTACTTGGTCACTCTGTGATGGGCGACTTTTTTTTCTTTTTTTTTTATGAACAAGTAATGTTAGTGCCCGTCTGGCTCACTCAAGATATCTGCAACTGATTGTATTGCATCTGTGACGATTTTACTGCCACACGGCATCAACTTGACTTCTTTTCTTTTTAAAAAAATATAATTATGATCAGTAGCCGGCCGGGGTCCCAATTAGGTAAATCAGTACACTATGAAGATGGAAAGCATTCATTTGTGCATATCAATCTATGTATCATATCACTGTCAGACGCACATGTAGAGTAGCATACATGTATAATAGCATAGATTATAGTGACATGAATTATTGTAGCATGTTCATAGACATACTTTGCATTGATTGCTAAGACCTTGTGACAAACTAGATCACAGGTTAATTAAGCAAGAAGAATAAAAAACCATAAAACATGAATTATGCAGAAATATCTGAAATGAACACATAATTACAGCATGAACAGGAATGATATGAAAAATAACATATTAGCGCCGTTTAAGCTCAGAAAGAATAAATAATAATAATAATAATAATAAAACATGAGTATCAGCATCATGACTGTCTCTGCTGCGAAAGAGAATTACTTTGACCAGTCTCAAAACACTGTTAGCGGAGTCCTGGTTGCCACTCGTACAGACCGTCTTGGTGTAGGATCTGGTGGTAGTGGAGGCGGCCTTGGTGCAGCTAGCAGGGTTGATGTCCTGGGCCTAGGTCTGGGCTTGACCAGCCACACACCACTGTCACTGTCAGTATCAGTGTCTGAGTCCGACACTTTGTCGCCCTGGTGGTGCAGTGGGACCGGGTCTGTAGGCGTGACAGAGGGTGGTTGTTGACTGGACCTCTGCGGTGCGGGGCTGAGAACAGGTGGGGACAAGTGTGGGACGACAGCATCAGGTGTGGTGCTGTGGCGCCTCCGTCGTCTGCGTCTCCTGCGTCTCTGGTTTGGAGCTG
>NC_134895.1:39241357-39251357 GCF_041734735.1 Babylonia areolata | reverse complement strand
TTCAAGTGTCAGTCAGATTATGCTGACAAAATGAAAGTTCGATTGAAACGGGAGTTGGGTGACCGCGGTGAAGATGTGTCAGACGAACGAATCAACGAGATTCTTGGTAAGGAGTCATACAGTGTGTTCACGCAGAACTTCATCTCTGAAGTAGAGGATGCTTCACAAACTTTACGAGAACTCGAAGAGCGCCAAAAGGACATTCTAGCTCTTGAAAAAAGTGTAACTGAGGTAAACACGCTTTTCAAGGAACTAAACTTGATGGTGGCACAGCAAGGAGAGACTTTGGATAACATTGAGAGGAATGTTGAAGATGTGCACGTCCATGTGGAAAAAGGCAATACGCAGCTCAATGAAGCTGTAATCAGTCAGTCAAAGGCACGCAGAAAGAAGTTCTGTTGTTTTGGAATTATTGGTGTGGTTGTTGTTATTCTCATTGTTATCATCATTGTTGCTGTCACTCAAAGTTCTGGGTAAGAATTGCAGGATTTTGTGTACTGATAGTGATCTGAAGATTTGTACTGTATCATTTGACAATTTTGACTGGTGAAAAATGTTCAAGAAATATGAAAGGAAATGCAATTTGGCTTTGAGAACAACAACATTAGAGAGAGAGAGAGAGTAGTATAGGTGCATGAATATTTGTTTTTCGGTATGATTTACTGTGGTGTGTTACCTAAGTGTTGGTTTTAAAACTGTTTGAATTTTGTGTTTCACATGCTTGAGGAAATATCCAGCAACCATTTTGTGGCAGCCATTTTGTTTGTGAAGATATATTTTAAGATAGATGTTTTCGATGTAAACATACAGCTGTAACGAGAGATGGAAGAGAGTATGCCACCCAGCCCCCAGTGGCCCCGCCAACTTTTCCCTGCTCTGAGACATCTCCCTGACTCCTATACTTTTTTTATAATTTTTTTTTTTACTTTAGATAATTTTTATTATAAAAAGAAAAAGAAAAAAGAAAAAAAGATAGCATGTTGTTGGCTGTAACTGAAGTATCCTAAGTTCTGGGACTTTTTTGAATGACAATTTCTGAACATTTTGTAATATGCAGGTATCTGGGAGATGACTACATTAAAAAAAAAATAAAAAAATCCCTCTTTCTATTCAAGTGTAAGGCATTAAAATGATGTCAAAATCACCCACACCATGGAATATGAACTGACAACTTGTCAACACCAACAAAGGTATTTGTTGCTTAGTATAATCAGAAAGAGCATGATTTGCACATCACCAGTTCTACTCTATATGAATCTGTCAAAGGCAAAAGATAATGCAGAAGAATGAAGCACTGACTGAATGTATGCCATACATATCAAAATGGGAATAGATAAAATCATTAATATGTTTTTTTTTATTTTATGAATTACCCAGTAAGTATAGGGTAAGAAATTGCCATTAAATTTAGTCATAGAATTTAGGATACAAGGCTAAGAAATTACCACAGATATATGTATATATATATATATATATATTTATTGTGGGCTACTGATGGTTTGATTAATGATGCTGCTATATGTGCACTTATGCAGATTTCAGCTGTACCAAGGTCAAATTGGACAGTTCTGTGAAACCGAGTAAACAATGTAATGTTTGACTTTTACTAGTTCTAGTTTTAAAATGTGTACATTTTCAACATTTTGCAGAAATCAAAGCAAAAAAACAAGGCAGACAGAGAAAAAGATAACTAACAGAATATTATTTTGTGTGTGCATGTGTGTGTGTGTGTGTGTGCGTGTGTGTGTGTGTGTGTGTGTGTGGTGTTGGATAAGAGGGGTGGGGTGAGTCCTTAATTGTGTACATTAGGGGTGAGAGGTGGGTGTAGAACTGTCGGTGTGTGTGCATGTGTTTAGGAGTGAGTTTGCATACATGTATGTTTTGTCTCGTCACACTTGTTTTGTGCAGAATGAGACAAATTTGATCAAATTAAACATGTACACACGATTCACAGGAACATCTTCAGTAAAGAAAAGATCATTTGCTTCTACTATGATTCCAGAGTTCTTAACAGTCGAGTAAATTAAAGATGTAGCTTGACTGGCCTTAGTTGGTCAGATAATTTTCTTTGGTTTCACTCCAATGTTTCATTAAAAGGTACCTCCCATTTTGAAATTTAAATCTTGCATTGATGTATTTTGTTGCCTTACCTTCATTTTTGTAAAGTATATTTGTGTTTTTTGTTTTGTTTTTATAATGAACTGTTTATATTTCATAATGATTACTTTTACCATTTAATTAATTTTCTTACTGTGGGAGTGGAATTTGTAGACGCAGACATTGCATATGGGTGGATATGATATGGGTCAAAATTAATAATAATCGAAAGTGTTTTGCACATGTATACAAACTTTGTGTATGAGACTGTGACTGTGTGCGTGTGTGTGTGTGTGTGTGGTGTTCACACTTACACTTGCAGACCTGAGCACACATATTTTTGACACATTACTTGTCTGTGTGTGTGTGTGCACTTATCTGTGTGTGTGAGACCGAGACAGGTGTACTTTATTGGAAAAAGACCTTGGCATTTTGTTGTTGATGGTCACAGTGAATACAAATTATACTTTTACTGAGCAGTCCTCAGAATTTAGTTAATGATGATAAGCATTCGTTTTCATTAGTCTAAGTTCCATGAATTGCTTTGTGATATATAACAACAAACAAATTCACAGGTTTTTTAGTTTATAATACAGTTTGATATCCAGAGATGTCAAACCACTGAAGTGGAAAATGAGTGTTAACAGATCAGGTGATTGGCAGGTTGTTTAGTTTGTTGGTCTTTAAAATATACGGTATAGCACTACTTGTATGTGTGTGTTAGTCATTGTGTGTACATGTGTGTATGTGCAGGAGAGGTGCATGTTACTGTACATCATGTATTCATGAACACTGGAAAGTTATTATTTACTCATTTAGATTTATTTCAGCTCTTTTTTTTTTTTTAGATGCTTGTGTCACGTCATACTTATTCTATACCAAAACATTTTTTTTTTAAATGTATGTGTAAGTAACTTTTTAAACAATAACATAATCACCCATGTATTGCATATTATTTTATTTTTAGTTTATCCTGTTCACTGCAGTTTGATGTTTTTCATTTTTGTGAACAACAAGAATTTCAAGACTTCGTTTCCTGTTATTCTCAGATTAATTAATCATAATCATAATGTTTATGATTTAGTCACAGTTGGTATTAATTGTTGATGAACTTATTCTGACTTTGGTAAATCATGGAGGGTCATTGTGGATCGATACTGTTCACAGATCACTTGCATCAAGAAAGTGAAATTATTGGCTGGGATTAGAATGGATCACAGTGGAATAGATGATTTTGGGTCTGTGGATGAGAAGAGTAAATCAAATGTATGAAGAAATCATTCAATCAATTGCCAATGTCCATGTGGTGCATGTCATGTTGTACAGATGTTGTGCAGCCTATGCCGGATAGCAGTGACACCTTGAGAAACTGAAATTCTGAATTTTGCCAGGTACAATCTCATCGTTTCCATATTTTATTTTACATGTGCTAAAATGAAGAGAAATAAGTATTTTCATTAACTTCTGCAGGACTAGCTATCAGCTCCACAAGTCTTAAGTCTTCTCAGCCAGCACAACTTGACAAGCCAAGGAGTGACACCCTCTCTTGGGGATGCCAGCTCTTTCGTTATAACCCCAATTTCATGAAATGATGTGGTAGAACTTTCTTTCCTCTTTTTCTTTAGCTTTCTTTATTTCAGTCCTTTTACTTCTGTTGTCTCTTCCTTTTTTGTTTTGTGCCTTACTGGTTCGTTCACCTGTATTTTTTTTTTTTTTAAGAAACTTCAAAAGCCTTGAATATTGATCGACTTTTTCCAGACCTGATAATTGGGCGTTCTTACTGGGTTGTATTCATTTTTGTCTCTGGATGGGAGCTGCCCACAGGCAATTTTTGGTTTTTGTGCATGCCTGTTATTCTATATGATTTTTGTTGTTGGTAATGTATAAGTATATGCAGGTTGTATTTTTTTCACCCTCTGGCAAAAATTGATGGAATGGTCAGTGTCAGAGACATGTTCTAAGTTTATGTCCATGAATATTAATGTTCTTGTGCTTACTTTTCATTCCAGGTTTTTATTTATCAATTCTTGTTATTGTTTTCTCTGTTCTTTACATTATAGATTGTACTTGATCACCATTTGCAGTTTCTCAGCCCTGATAGGCCCTGTGTGGTCAGCAGGGATTTATGCAGCAAAGAAAGAAATAACATTATCCTGGATTGCTGGAGGAGTAAAATAGAAAGAAAAAAGAAAGAAGAGAAAAAAAGGCAAATCCTTTCCAGAAGTCTGGAATAATTTCCTGTGCCCGACGTGCTTGTTGATGAGATTGTCAGCGATTGAGTGAATACCTTGGAATTATATTTTTGATGGAGATTGTCAATGAATACTTTGGAATTATCTTGTTGATGGAGATTGTCCGTGAATATTTTGGAATTATATCTTTTTTCTGTTCAGAGGTTATTACAGTCATTATTTCAAAAGAAAAAAACAAGACTCGATTTGCAGCAAAGGCAGTTGCAACATAATTGTCAAGAGAATTTCAAGTGAGATTAAAATATAAGTATCTAATGTAATATACCTCTGTATAAATACTAACAAGCTTTTGAATATATGCATGTATATATTAATAAAGAAATTGATTGCTGTGGCTTCAGTTTTTCAGAGCAACATTTTTTCTCTCCTGTTGTAGAAGTGAAGGTTTGCTGTGAATCACTATGTGCCTTTTTTTTATATTTATTTTTTTTTTAAACAATTGCTTTTCACCCAGCAGCTGTCAGTGTGAAAGCTACCTGGATGTATATTATACATTAAATGTATAGTGGATAATGTTCAATGAATGTGCAATGTTTACACAAATACTGCACTACAAGCTAAAGGTTGACATGATGGTTAGTTTTGAGGGGCCTCATCATATTCACACTGTATAGTGTATAACAAAACAAAAAGCCTTGGCAGATATGGAGAGAAGAGCCACTCAGAATTTAAAAAAAAAAAAAAAAAAAGCATTCAGAGAAGAAACACGGATGTGAATTAAAATCATGAATATGGAAGCTTTATTGTTACATTGTATTTATAACCCAGTGACGTGAAAACTAATCTGGAAAAAGCTTACTTTTTTTTTTTTTTAAACTGTTCAGCAACTTTCTGTGAAAGAGCTGAGAATTCCAGAAGTGTGCAACATAACTGAATGACCAGATGAGCCAGTATTTATACACATGTGCTTGTTTCCTGTGTGAAATATATTTGTCAGATTTATACTTTTACATTACTTTCAAGGTCAAAGTATGTTACCATGTATGAAGATTTTCTCTGTTTATGGACAGGCATTAAACAAAAACAAAAAAATTTACATTGCAAATCCTGTAGTCCCTGTCAGAGTTTAGTGGGTTAAACTGTAGAAACATGAACATACCCATTCCTGAAAATAGAGTTAGCAGCCTAAAATGCTGGGGGGAACGTCATTCATGTAGGTCATGTGTATCTGTACAAATGAACTACTATACAGCTTTCAGGACAAAATTAAGGCCCGATGATTTAGTGAAAATATGCAGGACTTCTTCAACCAAGATTTCATGAGGACATATAACCATTAATCTATCCCAACACTGTCCAATTTTTTTTTTTCTTTTTTAAAACATGCCTCTGCTTTTAATTCTCAAATGGTACTCGGCTGATTTGTACTTCTAGATGCTGTTAAATGTGCATGAGTCACTTGTGATCCTTCGCATTCAAGATATGATTGATGTGCCTTAATAATCCATTTTCCTGTTAATTGAACATTCCATCATTTTCCATCTGTGAATTTTGCTATGAAATCTTGAGGCCTTGATTTTAATAACTGTCATACACAGCCAATATCGTGCATTTACTGCAGCCAGCAATTTTTGTGTTATTTCAGCAGCACAATTTCCACTAGGGACTCTTCTGGTCTTTTGAGATCGTTTTGTAGTGAATTATTAGAAGTATGTTTATATATGTTGAAGCCAATTACATGCATTGTGAAACTGGACTGCAGTCCTGATGTTTTTATCAGTGTGAATGATGCTGTGGCAGGAAGTATGCAATCTGCTGCATTTTGAACACATTAAGTACAAAACCAATTTGCACACTTTAAAAATGTGGAATCATGGAGTATACTCGCTCTCATGATCTGAAACCACAAAGCCTTATTAATGCAACATAAATCTATAATTTTTTTCCATGACTGATCTGCGAGATAGTCTCCTTTAAAAATTTTCATTTGGAGACAATTTTATAATATACTGAGATACGAATGTTTGAAACTAACTTTGAATCAAATGGTCCTGGGTTTGATCCCAGAATCAAAACCTTACAGGCTAAGAGTAATCATAAGTTTTTTTTCCCTGATCTGCCTGGTCAGCAAAGCCTGGATCAAATCCGCATGTAAAAAATCCGGTTACACGTCGGCATTCAGTGGATTAAGGAAACATGAACACACCCAGCCTGCAGCCTGTAAGGCTGCCTGCACGATGGGCTAGAATCCATCATGCGCATTTTAACCATCTCTTGGATGGAACAAGAGTTGCAGCATATTTTAAGATAGCTGGTTGCAGACAGGGATGTGCTTTTCACAGTTTTAAGTCTGCTGGTGTGTGTCAATGATACACACCAGTCAAGTGTATGCCACAATAGTACTTGACAGCTAGCATAATATATTCAACTGTGCAGCAACACTAAAATAAAATCACTTAATATTTTCAGCTTATTTTCTATCTAAAAACACAATTCCTGCAGTGACACTGTAACCATGACTAATCTGTCATCTATTCTGAAAACTAAATGGACCCAACTTCATTTTTACTAAAACAAAGCAGGTGAACAAGTTTTTGGACTGCAAATTCTTACAATCCTCTTGCATGCCTCTCTAATGTAATGGACATCTTTCACCACTCTCAGTCTCAACAGGACAAACCACCACCAGCAAGTACATGTCAATACTTTATTCAGTCAGCATTTCTCAAACTCAGGCAGAGGGCTGGGCATCCCCAGTGGGCATGCTCCTGATGATGTCGGAGTCACCTGAAACAACAAACATTTCACTATTTACCACGGACGCGGGAACAAAATATGTCAACACATAGGCATCTTATCTGAAACCAAAAAAGGGTACATGCTGAACGCAGTTTTGCACGTCTTCAAGGTGAAACAAAGGAAACCTATATTCAACAATCATAAACTTGCACCTGGTGGGGTTTTGTCTCAACAATAAAGAAGCTATCAACCACAGTTGGTCTGACTGTAAAATGCTCTCTTACTAAAGGAAATCTGAATAACCTATAAAAAAAAAATAAAAAGAAGAAGAAAAAACACCTGACCTTAATTTCATTAAATATCGACTCAAATAAGTCCCTTTCTGTGCCTGGACAGTTTTATTTTCACTAATCAACAGAAAAACAACAAACGAAAAAATGTGACAGACCTGTCATTCATTTCAGCAGAAACAATCATGAAATTCTTGTCACTGACCACATTTCAGTCTCCCCAACTGTGCTGACCCCAATAGTTACAAAGTCCATTCAAATACAAAATGATTCTGTGTGTGTGTATGTACGCACGCACACTGTATAAATAGAAAAGCTAACCAGTGATGAGTGTGGTTACTTACCTGGGTCAGTGATGGAGAGGGTGCACACCCTGAAGTACTTTCCACAGGCAGTGCCCAGCTCAATGTTGTTGCCGTTGTAGTGGTGGACTCCTGTCTTGGCCAACATGGCGTAGTACTCGATCTCACTCTTCCTGCAAACCACACACAGTATTCATTAGTAAAATGACATCCATGTCTTATTTTGTGTGCATGTTAAGTCTTTTCAGTGGGAATTCGTCACTTGAAACTGTCTTTCCACCTGGATATGTGCAAAATGTTTTGAGTTAGTATGTCTCTGTAAAACCACCACACACACACAAATGCAACCGGAAAAAAGCGTCAGCTCCAAACCGGTCACTTCATCAAGCAGTTTACCACCTCACTCTAGTCCCTATAGATTTCAATTCTTCTGTATTCTGTATTTTCAAGAAGAGGTGCACATATGCACGTTTCAAGAACCCTCCACTAACACATAAGGATGACTGGAATGGGATTTCTACATCAACATCTGAAAATAAAAATCCAAGTATCAGCATTCCTCCCTCTTGATTACCAAAGCACATGTATTGCCATAATCTGAGGTCACTGTTGTCTTTTCTTTTTTTTTTTGCATAGAAGGAAAAGGGATTTCTCTACAGAATTTGACCACGGTCAGCTCTTGGTACAAAAATGTCACAACAGAGCTGTTGATAAATCAGAAAACAAGAAAATCTTGTAGAAAATTCTGTTCTAAGTATGTAATTTAGTGATGATGTATTCAAACTAGAAATTCAAAAACTCCCATTGGCATGGATCCAGTGTTATTGATATCAACTAATTGTTTTACAGAGCTGGAACTATGACAAACGTTTTTTTTGGTTTTCATTGCAAGCCTTTCCATCCACTATCCTGAATCATGGCAACATCATCAATGTTACGAATGTGTGTGGTACACTTCAGCATTTCTCACTGTACACACTAAATAAACCAGTCAGAGAATACAATCATGATTATTGATATAACTATCAGGATAGTTTGATCAAACCAGTGCTGTCTTGAACTGATTTATATTGTGTTATCTGTATTGAGAAACACACTTCATAAGTTAATGGCCTTGTCTCTACCTTGGGAACTCCCAAGGTTCACTGCATAATGTGCATCAGAAGTCTACTCCCCGCAGTGTTACTCATTTCTCGGGCTCCACCCTTTCAACTTCAAACACAAAAGCAAACAGCATAAAATGACATGTTGGCTTCATCTTTATCGCTTCAGCAACTCCGAAGCCAGTACAATCAAATGCCAATACTACATTCATTCCTGCTATATGCATGGCATGCTAACAGTGAAACTTATAAGCCTAGTAAAGTATGACTGAACAATCTACACTTTGACAAAAGTGGTTTAGCTGCAGTTAATACTAATAATAACCTGTCAAAAAGTTCAAACATAATTTACACTAACAGATAAAATACAGGCCTAGTTTGCATCAGTTTGACACGGTACAGTATATGAAACCCAAAAACTTTTGTGGACAAACCAAGACACACTGATTTCAAATATGTTCTCTGATGCTTTCTATTGAAGAACACTGAAATAGCTAAGAACTCTTAAAAAACAATTCAACAAATTAATCAAAAGGCCATCTTTATATGTGGATAACCAAACCAAACGCCACCGGATGCATGCCTAAGTTGAATCATTTTGTTTACCTCCTCTCATGTTTATTCTACTGTCACATTTCCTTACTCAGAGCTCAAGATCAGTGTAAACAGTCACCTGAGGGGGGGAGTGTTGTTGGCAATGATGACCAGCTTGGCCTTTCCCTGTCGCAGTGTCTTCAGGGTCTGCTTGTAGCCCAGGAAGTATTTGCCAGACTTCATCACCAGCGCCAATCTGGCGTTGATGTTTTCCGCCGCCTTTTTCTGTCAATGTACACATCATGAGTAAGAAAATACACAACATTCAAATGGTATAGTAGGATGCAAATAATTCCCGATGAATAAATGGGGAGGGTACAATTGACTTAGTATCTAGATACAGTGTGTTGTAAGGGAAGGTACTTTTGACTCAATGTCTGGATACACTAGGTTGAAGGGGAGGGTACAGATGTTGTAGGTCATTCTTGTTTGGAAGGCAGGGTCAACTTGGTTTAAACATGATCACAGTCATGGGCTGAGAACGTGTGTACGCATGTATTGTGTGGTAAATGCATGTGCTAGTCTGCTATAAAAGTACAAATTAGAAGTGGGCATGTACTAATCAGATCGTTTTTTGGGATGCTGCTTAAAATGTGAACAGTATACTGCTTCCAGGTTAACTTATTTTATAGATGGTAAGCAGTGGGCATACAGAGATGGGATTAGGCAATAGACCACTGGAG
>NC_134895.1:39231357-39233857 GCF_041734735.1 Babylonia areolata | reverse complement strand
TACTGAGGACGAAATGCATTTTGTTTTTGACTGCCCAGCGTATTCAGATATTCGCAGAGGATACAAATTATTCAGTGAACCAGCTGCATAAAGAAGAGATCTTATAGCAATACACTCAACTGAACGTGATGAAGCAAATTATTTCTTTCGCAAAATTCATTTCAGAAGCTAGCAATTTTCGTAGAAAGAATACCAATATTTAGTTTTCCCCTCGGTTATCAGTGGAGAGTAGTGTGGAATAAGGAATTAAAGTTTGCTTGATTTAGTTAGTAGCCAGATGGTCGTCTCGAAAGCTACAATGGGGAGAGGGGGGATGGGGAAGGGAGAGGGGGAGTGCGTGATGATAAATTTATGTTGGTGTAGATGTGTGTGAATGTATGAGTGGCTGTGTGTCAGCGTGTGCGAGTGTGGATGAGCATATTTTGGTTCATTATTGATTGTTTGCTTTTGGATACGTTCTTCTATGTCAGCCAAACAATTTTGGTCAATGCTTGTAGGCACTATGTTTTGTAACCCCCTTGCCAAAAGGGTATCTTTGCCAATGGCAATAAAATCAGTGTCAGTGGCAGTGTCAGTGTCTCTCTTTCTCTCTCCCCTTCTCCACACACACGCAGTAACTAAGCACACACAGCACATCTCGACCTCTGTCCTCTCCTTCTCACATGACACAACAATAATCACCACGCATCTCAGTCACTCTACTGATCCACCCCCGCCCCCACCCACCACTGAGGCAAGTAGGCCTATATCTAACAGTATGTTAGTGTTTGCGAAAGTTCGCCGAGTAGGCCTAATGCTTCAAATGTCTGCCATTCACTTACATACTAAAAGTGGAATTCGATATGTTACTGTGGAGTGAGGATGTGTGTGTGTGTGTGTGTGTGTGTGTGTGTGTGTGTGTGTGTGTGTGTGTGTGTGTGTGTGTGTGTGTGTGCGTGCGTGCGTGTGTGTGTGTGTGTGTGTGTGTGTGTTCGTGTGTGCGTGCTGGGCGTGCCAGTGCGTGCATGCGTGCGCGCGCGCGCGCGCGTGTGTGTGTGTGTGTGTCTGTATGTGTGCCTGTGTGTCTGACCGCCGTTTGGGCCGGTGCCGTTTGTGTGTTTGTGTTTTTATGTGCATATGTGCGCTCGTGCACGTAGGTCAGTGTCTGTGTTTGAGAACACACATGAATAATATGCTCATGTTTATGTCAGTTTTATTGTGTCCTGTAAACCTTAAGGTTTTATGACAATAAAATATTCTATTCTATTCAGTCTATGATTCTGTTCACACACACACACACACACACACACACACACACACACACATACAGAAAGAGAGAGAGAGAGAGAGAGAGAGAGAGAGAGAGAGAGAGAGAGAGAGAGAGAGAGAGAGCCCCGGTGTGTAGTTATCAAATACACCTCCACTGTTTGTCAGTCAAAACATATAATAAAATAAAATGAAATAAAATGAATAAGACAGAAACATAGCTCCTTAAAAAACAAACAAACAAACAAACAACAACAACAACAAAAAACCCACAAAAAACCATAACGTGTGACATCGAAGAGTTTAAAGGCGGTTCTTGTACCCTTAACGAGTTTCATTCGGAACTAAAAGTTGCCCGCTGCGCCCGGTTTGCATGCTTTGCCTCAATTGCCTTTGTCGCAATCCTCGCAGCCTTCTCTCCCCTCCCTTTCATGTTGCCATGGGATCAATCAACGACAACAAACAGTGTTCCGTGGGAGCAGGGCCGATGAATGGCCTCTTGAGTGTTTTTAACTAATCGTCCGGTTTCGCCTACCCGCCATTTCCATTTGGTTAATTCAGCACACACACACACCCCTCGCCCTCCCCTCCCTTTCTCTCTCTCTCTCTCTCTCTCTCTCTCTCTCTCTCTCTCTCTCTCTCTCTCTCTCCCAAAAGATTATGACAGGTAATGCACCACCAACATTAATTAGACAAATTTTCTGTAAATTCTTCAAGGAATCCCCCCAAAGTCCATATCCCAATTCCAAGAATTGACTTGTTCAGATCCATTCTGGTCTACTCAGGCGCCACCCTATGGAACTCACTCCCAGAAACAATTAAACAACACCATTGCCCAACCACCTTCAAAAGACATTGCCTGTCCCACCTTATGCCATAATGTGTAATGTAAATCGTTCATTTTAATGACACTGTTTGTCAAATGTGTATGGTTGACTGATAACCTCCCTCACCCTCCATCCCCCACTCTGATCTGTATAGCGGTGTGTGTTGTTTCCTTCATTTGGTTCATTTTTCCTATACATTTTACTAACACCATGCTTGTACCTGTATGCTGTGTGTGTGTGTGTGTGTGTGTGTGTGTGTGTGTGTGTGTGTGTGTGTGTGTTGTTGTTTGTTTGTTTGTTTTTTGTTTTTATGTTTGTTTTTTGTTTTTGTTTGTTTGTGTGCTTTTTTTAGGGTGGGGGGTTGTTGTGGTTTTGTTTGTTTGTTTGTTTGTTTTTTTGTTTTATTTTAATTTTATTTTATTATTATT
>NC_134895.1:39223857-39226357 GCF_041734735.1 Babylonia areolata | reverse complement strand
AGGTATGTGGGTGACGAACTGTATATGATCATAATTATGTACAGTTATGAACTATGCGGAGATGAACTATGTGGTGAAGAGTTATATGGTGATATCTATTTGGGGGATTATCAATGTTGGCATTAACTAGGTGCGTGGTGACGAACTAGAGGTGTGAGGGGTGAGTTGTGTTGGGAAGAGCAATGTGTGGTTAAGCTCTTTGATAAATTTATTCTTTTTTTTTCTCTCCACGAATTAGGAAGGAGTACCCTTGTTGCATGTGGCGATTCTGAGCCATAATAACCACGTGGCCAGACTTCTTCTAGACAGGGGAGCTGACCCTAGCGTCAAGAACTCCGTGAGTTGTTGCCCTTAGTGCATGTCCAGTGCTGTGTCTGACTGTCTCTCCGAAGGTCTCTCTCTCTCTCTTTCCTCCCCCCCTCTCTCTCTCGCCTCTCTCCCTCCCTCCCTCCTTCCATCACTCCCTCTCTCTCCCTCCCTCCCTTACTCAATCACTCACTCTCTCTCTCTCTATCCCTCCCTCCTTCCCTCTCTCTCTTTCTCCCCCCCTCTCTTTCCATCCTTCCCTCCTCTCTCTCTCACCCTCTCTCTTTGTGTCGCATATGCATTAATTCATCACTTATTGATACAATTGCCAATGTCTTTTTGTTTAAACTGGGAAGATAATGTGTTTATTTCATTATTTCCCTGTGTGGTGCAACATGCATGTAACATATATTTACCCCCTGACTTTATGGCACACTTAGCGGAAGGCACTGAAATATCATACCAGGTCATGTCATATCATGCCATGTCATGTCTGTGTGAATCTCTGTCTTTCTCCCTTTCTCTGTCTGTCTGTCTGTCCCTGTCTGTCACAACATACCTTGCTCCCATGTCCAGTTTCACTGATAGCGTCCAGCTTTGCAGTCGTGTAGTCCGCCAACGGGGCATCAAGCTTGTGGCGGTATGGTCAAGATGCTTAGCTGCCAAGACAGTGCCCTTGAGGATCTGGTTTCGAGTCCTGGTCTCGCCCTTTCTCTCAGGTTTGACTGGAACACTCAAACTGAGCGTCTGGTTGTTCGGATGAGACGATAGACCGAGGTCCCGCACGCAGCACGCACTTGGCGCACTGCAAAAAGAAAGAACCCACGGCAACATACATCGTTTTTCTCTGACAAAAGTATGTAGAAGAGGTCCACTCTGATAGTCGCACAATAGATATGCATGAACTCTAGCCCGACAAGCGCATTGGGTTATGCTGCCGTCAGGCATTTGCTGAGCAGATGTAGTGTAGCGTATATGGATATGTCCCTATGATGACGATGATGATGACGACAACAACGACGATGATGATTATGGTGGTGGTGGTGGTGACGGTGACGGTAATGATGATGATGATGATGATGATGGTGATGATGGTGGTGGTGGTGATGGTGATGGTGATAATAATAATGATGATGATGATGGTGATGGTAATGGTGATGGTGATGGTGATAATAATAATGATGATGATGGTGATGGTGATGGTGGTGAGAATGATGATGATGATGGTGGTGATGGTGGTGATAATGGTTATGATGAGTATGAAGGTGATGATAATGAAGATGGTGATGATGGTGATGGTGGTGATTGTGATGATGGTAGTGATGATGATGATGGTGATGATGATGGTGATGGTGATGGTGATGATGTTGTTAATGATGATGATGATGATGGTGATATTAATGATGATGATGATGATGATGGTGCTGGTGATGGTGGTGATGGTGATGATGATGATGATGACGACGATAGTGATAGTGGTGATAATGATGATGATGGTGATATTAATGATAATGATGATGATGATGGTGATGATAGTGATGTTTGTTTAATGATGATGATGATGATGATGATGATGATGATGATGATGATTTCTTCCAGAGAGGCAGGACAGCGCTGCACGCAGCAGCCGAGGCGAACAATGTGGGGCTGGTGGTGGATCTGCTGAAGGCATGCTCCGTGCACGCACTGGATCTGGTTAGTTACGACTGGATCTGTTTAGTCAAAACTGGTTATGGTTAGTCGTCACAGCTGGTTGTAGTTAGTCACAGCTGGGTCTGGTTAGTTACAACTGGATCTGTTTAGTCAAAACTGATTCTGGTTAGTTACAACTGGATGTGGTTAGACACAACTGGATCTAGTTTGAGACAACTGGATCTGTTTAGTCATAACTGGGTCTGTTTAGTCACAGCTGGATGTGGTTAGACACAACTGTGTCTGGTTAGTCACAGCTGGATCTGTTTAGTCAAAACTGGTTCTGTTTAGTTACAGCTGGATGTGGTTCCGTTATAACGACCAAGCAGATAGGGCAGCAAAAAGGGGAGCAAAAAATCATATAGATAGTATAAAAGTATATTGCCCATTGTCATACAAGGAAATAAGCAATATACTAGAAAGAGACTTTTATAGGTGCTTGAATTCAAGTCTAAAACCTCGTCAGTTGACTCTCTCAGACTTTGGTCCGATTCGCAGACCA
>NC_134895.1:39216357-39218857 GCF_041734735.1 Babylonia areolata | reverse complement strand
GTTGGGTTACGCTGCTGGTCAGGCATCTGCTTGGCAGATGTGGTGTAGCGTATATGGTTTTGTCCGAACGCAGTGACGCCTCCTTGAGCTACTGAAACTGAAACTGAAACTGTCTTATTTTCATTGCCATCACAATGTCATCGTTGCCTGTCTTCTTTTCATTTTTCTGACAATTGTCGCTTTTCCTTTCATTATGATCACGGTGTCATCATTCTTTCTCTCGCCCTTCTTGTTATTACTATTACAATGGAGGAAGGTGGCAGAATGGTTAAGACGCTCGACTGTCAATACAGAGTTCGTGAAGGTCTGGGTTCGAATCCCGCTCTCGTTTGACTGAAAAAATCGAACTCAGCGTCTTGTTGCTCGGATGAGACAACAAACTGAGATCCCGTGTGCAGCACACACCTGGCGCACTGGAAAAGAACCCACGGCAACGAGAGTGTTGCCCTCTGGCAAAATTCTGTAGAAGAAATCCACTCGCCCATAGATATCTATGCATGTGCTCAAGGCCTGACAAGCACGTTGAGTTATGCTGCTGGTCAGGCATCTTTCTAGCAGACATGGTGTTGTGCATATGGATTTGTCCGAACGCAGTGGCTCCTCTTTGAGAAACTGAAACTGAAGACTACGATGTCTTCATCGGCGTTCTTCTTTGTCTCACGTGTGTAAACAATGTGAGTCTATGTAATAACCCGGTGTTCGTCTCTCTCTCTCTCTCTCTCTCTCTCTCTCTCTCTCTCTTTCAGTGTAAGCAATATTTTGAATATGTGGATAAAAAGTGTTTTAGGGACTGTTTAGTAAAATTACGGCTTGGTTTGCTCCCAATAAATGGATCATTTTTTAGAAGAACATTCAAATGTAATTCAAATTACGCATGTAAACGTTGTAATGTAATCGAAGATGAAAACCATTTTATAAACAATTGTGTCCTTTACAATGACCTGCGGCAAAAACATCTGAACTCTGAAGGTCAATCGTATGTTCACTTGATGAAGAATGGTTCTCTTTACAGCATTCGTAAACTATGCGTTTATATATTTAATGCCCTGAAGATACGACAGGAATTCTGTGACAACAATGATGAAAGTTAGAATTAATTTACAATGCACGAGAATCACTTTTGTTCTACAGGTTAAGTTAGTACGTATTTTACATTTTGTTGTGGTTGAGTGATCACCATATTGTGTACTTTTGACCTCTTTCTAGGGGCCGGAAGCCTGGAGATTAAAGTTTTGTTCTTGTTCTTGTTCTTCTCTCTCTCTCTCTCTCTCTCTCTCTCTCTCTCTCTCTCTCTCTCTCTGTCTATGTGTGTGTCCGTGGTAAGTTTAACTTTGTCATTTTCTCTGGAAATATTTTGTCTGCTAATACCAAATTGGGTTAAACATAGTGGAACAAAATCTTCACAGTCATACCAATAATAGGTTGTACCTCTTCCGGGTTAAGCTATATTTCAAGATCATCAACGGTTTATTTCGTTGAGGATCCGAATCCAAAAAATCACAATTTATGTTTTGGTTTGAAGACGGCCTGACCTCGTTTTTCTTGTTCCGCACTTAAAAGAAATACAAATAATGGACAGAACACACACAGTGACGCTAACGACACCATCCACGTGTTTACTGCATACTTATGATTATTTCACAGTGGATAATGAATTAACAGGAATGAACATGACAGAGAAATTGAATGGACCGCCTTGTAGTTTCTGTCAACCTCACTGTCGAACACGCAGATCTGGAGAAAACGGCTACATGTTGCAATGTGTCTGAATCGATAGCAACGTCTCCTTTACCGCGGACTGTACAGAATTTCTTAGATAATTGAGATATACCAAAATAATATGATTTAAACGGCGTTATCGCCTCCGATACCTTAATCGATTAATGACACAAAATAACAACAACTACAACAAAACAAAAACAAACATACGTTTAGATATTAATTTTTGAACTTCATTGTTAGGTACACTTTAGCGCTTTAAGTAGGTCTGCTTATTTTCGAACCGGATGTGCTTGGTTCGAACCTGCTAACATTCTCTCTCTCTCTCTCTCTCTCTCTCCTTTTCCGAAGCCTTATGATTATTATTAAATTCAGAACAGAATGTCACCTTTTTTCTTCTTTTTCAATTATATATATATATATATATATATATATATATATGAATACTGAATAAAATGTGTATCATAAGTGAGTCTTGAAGGCCTTGCCTCTCTTGTGTCAGTATCATTAAGACGTCATCATCATTTCTGTCTCTGTTGGGCAGTCCCCCACTTACCTTTGACAAACTGGACTCCTCCAAGCCACGTTACTTTGAGGCCCTCAAGTTCTCCCTGGGACTTTTGGATGAGTCCCCGTCTGGGATCAAGACCGATTTTCTGTACTGCGCAGTCTCCGACAAGAATCTGGCCCCGGAAAAACTTGGGGGGCTTCAGGTAGATCGCCGGAGTTTGTTTATTTTCTTGTTGCGCGTGTTTGATGATTCAAGTAAGTGTTCGGTGAT
>NC_134895.1:39206357-39213857 GCF_041734735.1 Babylonia areolata | reverse complement strand
CACTATCTACTCTACCCTGCACTACCCTACCCTACCTGCACTACTCTGCACTACTCTGCACTACCCTGCACTGCACTACCCTGCACTACCCTTACCTACCTGCACTACCCTACCCTGCACTACCCTGCACTGCACTACCCTGCACTACCCTGCACTGCACTACCCTGCACTACCCTACCCTGCACTATCCTGCACTACCCTGCACTGCGCTACCCTGCTCAACACTACCCTGCACTGCACTACCCTGCACTACACTACCCTGCACTACCCTAACCTACCTGCACTACCATGCACTACCCTACCTTGCACTACCCTGCACTGCACTACCCTGCACAACACTACCCTGCACTGCACTACCCTGCACTGCACTACCCTACCCTACCTGCACTACTCTGCACTGCCCTACCCTGCACTGCACTACTCTGCACTACCCTACCCTGCCCTACCCTGCACTGCACTGCACTACCTATTCTACCCTGCACTACCCTACCATACCTGCACTACCCTGCACTGCACTACCCTGCCCTACCCTTCACAACCCGATCCCAACACTGAACCGCAGTCCTGTCTCAAAGATCGACGCCCCTATCAGCGCTGATGATGACGATGTCGATCACGAAGCCGCCCCCGTCACTGCTGACACCACTGACGTCACACACCCCTCCTCCTCCGACCCTCCGGCAGAGACGTCAGAGAGTGACGTGGTCTACCTCGCGCGCGCCGACTGTCACGTGGCGTTGGAGCCGTCGGGGCTGCTGTTCGTGATGTGCCGACCCATACAGCAGAACGTTTCCCTGGGGAAGGGCGTCAGCATGGTCCGCTCTCAGGTGGACGACAGGGTGGTCCTCAGGGTGCCCGAGGACTGCCACACACAGATAGAGGGGGAGCTTCAGGTGGGTGGTGATGATGATGATGATGGTGATGGTGATGATGGTGATGGTGATAATGATGATGGTGATGGTGATGATGGTGATGGTGATGATGATGGTGATGGTGATGATGGTGATGATGGTGATGGTGATGATGGTGATGGTGATGATGATGATGATGATGGTGATGATGATGATGGTGATGGTGATGGTGATGATGGTGATGGTGATGATGGTGATGGTGATGATGGTGATGATGATGGTGATGATGATGATGATGATGGTGATGATGATGGTGATGATGGTGATGGTGATGATGGTTATGGTGATGATGATGATGATGGTTATGATGATGATGGTGATGATGATGATGGTGATGATGGTGATGATGATGATGATGATGGTGATGATGGTGATGGTGATGGTGATGATCAGGATGATGATGGTGATGGTGATGATGGTGATGGTGATGATGATGGTGATGATGGTGGTGGTGATGATGGTGATCATGATGGTGATGATCATGATGATGATGGTGATGGTGATGATGATGATGGTGATGATGGTGATGATGGTGACGATGGTGATGATGATGACTCAGGGTGCCTGAAGTCTGCCAGGCACAGATACAGGGGGAGCTTCAGGTGGGTGGTGATGGTGATGATGTTGATGGTGGTGGTGATGAAGGAGGAGGAGGAGGAGAAGAAGAAGAAGAAGAAGAAGAAGAAGAAGAAGAATGCAGATATCAGGGGTCTGATATCGTATATAATCATGTACCAGTCCGGCACACTTAGGCTGGGCTGGCTCCACCTTGAAAGCAAAAGTAAAAGTGAAAGTGAAAACGAAAGTGAAAGTGAATTTACTTCGTCTTACCGTGGTCTCAGCTGGAGCCCAGCCCCCCAGTGAAGGAAGAGGAAGCCCTGGTGGCACCCTCTGTCGAGACGCGCTGCGAGTTCGACAGCCAGACAGACTTCATCAAACTGAGGACTGCAGATGGAGGGAAGACTGCCCCTAACCCTGCTGACGACCTTTCAGTCACTGTTGACCTGCCCCTGCCTGAGGGCTTTAATGGGGGCGAACTCAAAGTTTACATCAGGTTAGGGAGTTGTCGCGGTGGTTGTGGTGGTGGTGGTGATGGTGGGCGGGAGCATGGTGTGTGTGTGTGTGTGTGTGTGTGTGTGCGCGCGCGTCCGTGCGCGAGTGAGTGTGTGGGTGGGTGGAGTGTTGGTTATGTAAATGTACGTGTATGTATTCGTCGGGGGATGGGGAGAGAGAGAGAGAGGGAGAGAAAGGTGGGGGGCGGGGGTAAAGAAGGCAGTTTCAAGGGGTTGAAGGGTGATACTGGAGTTTTTGTGAGCGTTTGCGTGGGTGGCCTGGGAGGGGAGAGGGGGAAGGGGGAGGGGCGGGGAAATGAGGGCGGGAGGAGGTGGATGTATGGATAAGATGAGTGTGTGCGTGCGCTCGTGTGTGTGTGTGTGTGTGTGTGTGTGTGTGTGTGTGTGTGTGTGTGTGTGTGTGTGTGCTCTACCCTGCCGCGTATCTATAACATGCTTACTTTTAAAGGAACACAATAATTTGTAGTATTATTTTTCACATTCTGGGAAGATTCTAAAGATTGTGCAGCATACCATTTTCATGCTGAAAGATTTGCCGTTCACTGCTGGAATAATGAATGAACTGATGATACAGAGTTGTCCTTGTGTGTGTGTGTGTGTGTGTGTGTGTGTGTGTGTGTGTGTGTGTGTGTGTGTGTGTGTGACGTACACTTTCAGGACATTTTCTCAAGATGCCATCGTCAGAAGGTATGTCTGAACATAACTTTGAGGTATGTGCATGAAGTGTTGTATTTTGTGCTTCTTGTATTGTGCGTGTGTTTGTGAGTCGAACTTCTTTCAGTTTGATATGCGATAATTTGTGATAACTGTCGCTTGTGTGTGTGTGTGTGTGTGTGTGTGTGTGTGTGTGTGTGTGTGTGTTTAGTGGTGATGGTCGTGGTGGTGATTATGGTGGTTGTGGTGGTGGTGGTGGTGGTGTGTGTATGTATGCGTGTGTGTGTGTGGGGGGGGGGGGGGGGGGGGGGGGGGGGGGGGGGGTAAGAGAAGAGAGAGAGAGAGAGAGAGAGAGTGTGTGTGTGTGTTGTGGTGATGGTGGTGGTGGTGGTGTCTGTGTGTGGGTGTGGGGTTGGGGGTTTGTGTGAATGTGTGTGTGTGTGTGTGTGTGTGTGTGTGTGTGTGTGTGTGTGTGTGTGTGTGTGTGTGTGTGTGTGTGTGTGTGACAGAGAGAGCGTGTGCATCGTATCTATAAAAAGCTTTTCACTTAAGAGATATAGTTATTCGTGTTTGTCAAAAGCTTTTCACTTAAGAGATATAGTTATGTCTTAATTAACTGCTGTAGTTCTGCTGACATAAGATCAATGCTGTTATTAATGAATAGACCATCTGAATCTGACTGACAGATGCTGGTCGCCAGGAATTCTTTCACTGACTGACAGATGCTGGTCGCCAGGAGTTCTTTCACTGACTGACAGATGCTGGTCGCCATGAATTCTTTCACTGACTGACAGATGTTGGTCGCCAGGAGTTCTTTCACTGACTGACAGATGCTGGTCGCCAGGAGTTCTTTCACTGACAGATGCTGGTCGCCAGGAGTTCTTTCACTAAATGACAGATGCTGGTCGCCAGGAGTTCTTTCACTAAATGACAGATGCTGGTCGCCAGGAGTTCTTTCACTGACTGACAGATGCTGGTCGCCAGGAGTTCTTTCACTGACTGACAGATGCTGGTCGCCAGGAGTTCTTTCACTGACTGACAGATGCTGGTCGCCAGGAGTTCTTTCACTGACTGACAGATGCTGGTCGCCAGGAGTTCTTTCACTGACAGATGCTGGTCGCCAGGAGTTCTTCTACTCACAGATGCTGGTCGCCACTTCTTTCACTCACTAAACTGACAGATGCTCGTCACCAGGAGTTCTTTCACTCACTAAACTGACAGATGCTGGTCGCCAGGAGGTCCGAGGTGTCCGTGTCGAGCAGTGACGGGGGCAGCGAGGACAGCCAGAGTGAGAGTGAGGTGGAGGACGAGCTGGAGGCTCAGAAGTGGACCCAGACGATCAACTTCCGTCTGTCGAAAAACGACACGTGCATGCAGGTGCCCGTGAAGCCCAACAAGACGTGAGTCAGGCCCTTCCCCCCCCCCCCCCATCCCCCAACCCACTCCTCCCCCCCTCCTCCCTCCCACGCCCCCCTCATCCCCCCGTCCCCTGCCTCTATCCATCTACCGGTGTCAGGTCCCAGATAGATAGATAATTGTAATGTCATGTCGTGTTGTGCCATGTCATGTTGTCTGGTCAAGTCGTAAAAGCCGTGTTAATCAAGCGTAAACCATGTCATGTCATTCACAGCACAGCACAGCACAGCACAGCAAGTGCAGTGCAGTGCAGTGCAGTGCAGTGCAACACAGTTTAAAACAATGTAGTACAGCTCAGTGCAGTACAGTACAACACTGTACAGTACAGTACACTACAGTACAATTTAGTACAGTTCTTCTTGATGATGATGATGATGATGATGATGATGATGATGCTATTAGTGCTGTGGTTATTGTTGCCGCTGTTGCTGTTGTTGTTGTTGTTGTTGTTGTTGAGGATGCTGCTACTCTTGATGTTTTTTTGTTGCTGTTGTTGTTGTTGTTGTTGCTGTTGCTAATGGTTGTTGTTGTTGTTGCTGTTGCTAATGGTTGTTGTTGTTGTTGTTATTGTTGGTGGTGGTGGTGATGATGGTGTAGTGTTTATTTTATTTTATTTTTTTATTTTTTTGTCTACCTTTTTTTTTTGTCTGTCTTTCAGAATGACGGTGGTGGAGACGAACAAGAAGATAACCGACGAGAAGCTGAAGAAGAATGTGGCCAAGCAGTACAGGAAACGTCGTGACAAGCGTGCCTTGTTCTTTGTTGCTGGGAGACCCTGGTCCGGTGAGTTCCTGTGTGTGTGTGTGTGTGTGTGTGTGTGTGTGTGTGTGTGTGTGTGTGTGTGTGTGTGTGTGTGTGTGTGTGTGTGTGTGTGTGTGTGTGTGTGTGTGTGTGTGTCTGTGTTTGTTTGTTTGTTTGTGTGTGTGTGTGTGTTTGTGTGTGTGTGTGTGTGTGTGTTGTAGTTGTGGTAGTGGTAGTTGTAGTGGTGTGTGTGTATGGGTGTCTGCAGCAGCAGCAGCAGCAGTAGTGGTAGTTGTTGTTGCATTCAATGTTTTGTCTTTCCATTCCAAGTAATCGTCATTGTGGGGCAAATCACAAGAACCGTCAAGTCTCACCAAGACGAGACAAGACAAGACAAGACAAGACGAGACGAGACAAGACAAGGAAAAACCCAGGGCAGGCACATTAAAATGTCACACATACCAAAAAAAGTTAAACAATCGCATACTAGCTAGAATTTAGTCATTCTTGTCTTAATTCTTCTTTCTTCTCTAATTATGCTTGGCAGTTTTATTACATTTATGTATTTACTTGTTTGTTTATTTTATTGAATCTATTTCAGTCTGTGGTAGACTCTCAAGGCCTTGACCTTTGCGTTGGGTTTATGTGTAGGTCAGGCGTTTGCCTCTCTCTCTCTCTCTCTCTCTCTCTCTTTATATATATATCTTTTTTTCAGATTTTAAAGCAGGTGTTGTAGTAGTGTGTCTGGATTAGTTCACACACTTTGACGGCGCCTTGAAACTGTAACTGAACACAGTTACCTGACAGTGATCAGTGATTAGGGTTCGAAGTCCCTCCCCCCCTCCCCCCCACACCCCTCCACCCCCCCCCCCCCGCCCCGCCCCCCGCCCGTGTCGGCAATGTCTTGTCTCCTTGGGAAAGGCATTTTATTCCGATTTTCCTCACTTCAACCCCCCCCCCAGCCCCCCCAGGTGTGAATGGGTTACGTGACTTCGGTTGGGGGAAGGTTAAAACAGACGGAAGGAGAGGATTGGGCACCCCTATCGCCCCCTCCCCCCTCCCCCCTGCCCACCTGACCTCCTCCCCCCAGACCCCCATGCCTTCCCTTGCCGAGCCCTAGACACAATGGATATAAATTCACTGCACCGATGGCCGTAAAAGACTACGGGACCTTCAACCTTTAACCTTTAACCTGAGCGACTGTCTTCGGTGGGGTGGGGGGGTGGGGGGTTCAGGGTGGCGGGAGTGTCTGGAGGTGCTGGTGGTGGTTACCGCCCCTGCCCACCTGTCCAGAGAGCTGGGCCGGTACCTGGCCGACGGCTACTGTCTCTTGCATGTGTCTGGGGAGTTCCTCGTGCCCAAACTCACCGACTTCCGGGTGTCTGTCATGGGGGATGTCTTCGTAGAGGTCGGGGTGAGTTAACTTTTTTTTCTTTTTTCTTTTTTTTAAGATGGAGTTCTTGTGGAGTTTGAGGTGAGTTAACTTTAGAAGAAAAAAAAGGGAAAAAAAATGAAAAAAAGAAAAGAAGAAAGTGACGTCTTTTTGGAGTTTGAGGTGTCAACTTTTTTTTTTTTTAAAGGAGCAAAAAAAGTGGCGTTCTTGTTTGGGGTGAGTTAATTAAAAATAAATAAATAAATAAATAAATAAAATAAAATAAATAAAAAGAGGTGGCGTTCTTTGTGAAGTTTGAGGTGAGTTAACTGTTAAAAAAAAGAAAAGAAAAAAAGGTGGTGTTCTTGTGGAAGTTTGGGAGTGAGTTTTCTTAAAAAGGTGGCGTTCTTGTGGATTTTGAGGTGGGTTAACAACAACAAGAACAAAAAGGTAGAGTTTGAGGTGAGTTAACTTTAAAAAAAAAAAAAAAGGTGGCATTGTTTTGGAGTTTGAGGTGAGTTAACTTAAAAAAACAACAACAAAAAACAAACAAACAAACAAAAAACAGGTGGCGGTCTTGTAGAGTTTGAGTTAACTTTCTTTTTTTTTTAAAGAAAAAAAGGTGGCGTTCCTGTAGACTTTGGGGTGAGTTAACTTTAAGAAAAAAAAAATTCACGTTCTTGTGGAGTTTGAAGTGACTTAACTTCAAAATAAAAAAAAGAAGAAAAGGTGGCGCTCTTGTTGAGTCTTGGGTGAGTTAACTTACAATATGACTGTCTGTGGAGTTTGGCGTGTGTTAATTTTTTTTCAAGAAAAAAAAGGTGGTTTCTTGTGTAGTTTGGGATGAGTTAACTTAAAAAATAAAAGAAAAAAGTGGTTTCTTGAGGAGTTTGGAGTGAGTTAACTTACAATATGACTGACTGTGGAGTTTGGGGGTGAGTTAAAAGAAAGGTGTTCGTCATTGCTGACGTGTTTCTTTGTGGATATTGGGGTGAGTTAGCTAAAAGGAATGTGATATCTTTGTGGAGTTTGGGGTGACTTAACTGAAAGAAATGGAAAAAAAAGAGACGTCTTTGTGGTGTTTGGGGTGAGTTAGCAAAAAAGGTGAGATCTTTGTGGAGTTTTGGTTGAGTTAGCAAAAAAGGTGACGTCTTTGTGGTGTTTGGGGTGAGTTAGCAAAAAAGGTGACGTATTTGTGGAGCTTGGGACGAATTAACTAAAAGAGGTGACGTATTTGTGGAGTCTGGGGTGAGTTAACAAAAAAAGGGTGACGTATTTGTGGAGTCTGGGGTGAGTCAACAAAAAAGTGACGTATTTGTGGAGCTTGGGACGA
>NC_134895.1:39198857-39203857 GCF_041734735.1 Babylonia areolata | reverse complement strand
TTTGTTGTTGTTGTTCTTCTTCTGTTTTTGTTGTTGTTCTTCTGTTTTTGTTGTTGTTGTTGTTGTTGTTCTTCTTCTTCTGTTGTTGTTGTTGTTGTTCTTCTTCTGTTGTTGTTGTTCTTCTTCTTCTTCTATTTCTGTTGTTGTTGTTGTTCTTCTTCTTCTTCTGTTGGTGTTGTTGTTGTTCTTCTTCTGTTGGTGTTGTTGTTGTTGTTCTTCTTCTTCTGTTGGTGTTGTTCTTCTTCTCTTCTTTACCACTTCTTCTTCTTCTTACCATCACCATTATTATCGTTGTATTGTATTGTATTGTATTGTATTGTATTGTATTGTATTGTATTACTTTATCATTTTCATCACCACTTCTGTTTCTTCTTCTCCTCCTCCTCCTTGTTGTTGTTGTTGTTCTTCTTCTTCTTATCATCACCATAATTATTATTGCATTGTATTGTATTATATTGTATTGTATTGTGTAACTTCATCATCATCACTTCTTCTTCTTCATCTCCTCCTCCTCCTTCTTCTTCTTCTCTTCTTCTTCTTCTTCTGTTGTTGTTGTTCTTCTTCTTCGTCTCTTTACCACTTCTTCTTCTTGTTACCATCGCCATGATTATCGTTGTATTGTATTGTATTGTATTGTGTTACTTTATAATTATCATCACCACTTCTGTTTCTTCTTCTTCTTCTCTCCTCCTCCTTGTTGTTGTTGTTGTTGTTCTTCTTCTTCTTCTTCTTCTTATCATCACCATAATTATTATTGTATTGTATTGTGTAACTATATCATCATCATCACTTCTTCTTCTTCATCTTCTCCTCCTCCTCCTTCTTCTTCTATTCGTCTTCTTCTGTTGTTGTTATTGTTCTTCTTCTTCGTCTCTTCTTTACCACTTCTTCTTGTTACCATCGCCATGATTATCGTTGTATTGTATTGTATTGTATTGTATTGTATTGTATTGTATTGTGTTACTTTATCATTATCATCACCACTTCTGTTTCTTCTTCTTCTTGCTGTTGTTGTTGTTGTTCTTCTTCTTCTTACCATCACCATAATTATTATTGTATTGTATTGTACTGTGTTGTGTTACTTTATCGTCATCATCACCACTTTTTCTTCTTCATCTCCCCCTCCTCCTTCTTGTTCTTCTTGTTCTCCTCCTCCTCCTCCTTCTCCTCTTCCTCCTTCTCCTCCCCCTTCTTCTTCTTCTGCGTTCATGGGCTGCAGATTCAAATCAATCTTTTATGCACGAGTGGACTTTCGTGTATGACGTTTACTTACTTACTTATTTTCTACCTCTTTGGAGCAGCCATACTCTGTTTTCGGGTATGTTCATGCTGGGTATGTTCTTGTTTCCACAACCTACCACCGAACGCCTACGGGATATTCAACGTGCGCATTATTTTTACCTTCTGCGTGTGTATCAGTACACACCGTTCGGAGGGAGTTCAGGTAATAGCAGGTCTGTACATCGGTTGGTTCTGGAGGTGATCTCCACCCTTGATATAACACACTAGGCGCCTCAGATGGAATGTCCAACGCTTTAATTGACCGATGGGCTATGTCCAGTTGCCCAGGGCTGTGGTCTTGCGTGCTCCGTGAAAGGTGGTGTGGTGTGGTCGAGGTGTTGGGTCCTGTCCCATCAGTTAGGTCAGAAGAAGCGCTTCAGAGATACTCTGAAAGTCTCTCTGAAAGCGTTTGATATCAACCCTGACTCCTGGGAGGAATCTGCAGTGGACCGTGACAAATGGCGCGCTGCTGTGCACAAAGGCGCCAAGTTGTGCGAGGCCAACAGGACTGCTGCACCTGTTCAGAAGAGGCAGGCCAGAAAGTCACGGGCAAACAAGCTCCCTGACAATGGTATGCCTGTCTTTGTCTGCCCCAACTGTCAGCGAACATTTCGTGCGCAGATTGGACTATTCAGCCATCTGCGCATTCACAGATAGATTCATGAGCATCCTCCCCCTCCACCCCGACCACCACCCTCCCCCCATCCCCCAGCTGGATGACAACGATGGTCATCATCGATCTCGATGGACACACCACCTGTCCCATCTCGTGTGGATTTGTGGCGGCGTGGGAAGCTTTGAACTGGTTTCATCTTGGAGAGAGAGAGAGAGAGAGAGAGAGAGAGAGAGAGAGAGATTCAAAAACTTTATTACTCAAGGATAAAGATTTTAGGCATTGCCTAGTCTTCCAATCTGTCTTTGTGATAACAAAAACAATAACGATAAGACCCAACAAATATAATGACGATAAATACTACTACTACTGCTACAACTACTGCCACCACCACCAGTACTACTAATGATGATAGTAATAATCCTACATATTGAGAGACAGACAGACTGGCAGACAGAGAGATTTACTCTTTTTATGACTATCAATGACTACTTTTTATGGCAGTTAAGCCAAAACATTATCTCTTTGTGCCTTTTGGTTTTCACACTTGTGTGTGTGTGTGTGTGTGTGTGTGTGTGTGTGTGTGTGTGTGTGTGCGTTGGCGTTGGCGTTCATCGAAGTACAATCCTAAAATGGTTGGTACAACACAATACAATGCAATACAACACAATACAATACAATACAAGGGAATACAAAACAACACAATGCAATGCAATGTAATACGATATAATACAATGCTATGCTCTGCTGTACTATGCTATACTATGCTGTGCTATGCTATGCATGACATGCATTGCAATGCAATACAACGCAACGCAACGCAATGCAATGCGAAAACGCAACACGGCGCAACGCAACACAGCACAGCACAGCACAGCACAGCACAGCACAGCACAGCACAGCACAGCACAATAACAGGACAACACAACTTTATTCATCCGACTGGAAATTATTCATTCGTGCATCCACAGAGCCCAGTCACTCACAGAAACACGACACAATCTCATACCTTACAAAGGCTGGACCGAGTGGTATATATATATATATATATATATATATATATATATATATATATATATATATATATATATATATATATATATATATATCATACCTACCTACCTAGCAAGCTGACTACATGTGATAAAACTCATAAAAACTGTGGCCCTGGTTTCAGAATTGGTCAAATACTTCAGCGACACTTTGCTGATTGATTTGGCCACCAAGATGTCAGAGGCGGAGCTTCCGGCGTTGGCAAAACGCCTGGGTTTGAACCCCACTGATGTGGATAGGGTGCTGAAAAACGCTTCCCTCAAGTCTCCTGTTTTCAGGTGTTTTGAGGTAGGTGTTGTGTGTGTGTGTGTGTGTGTGTGTGTGTGTGTGTGTGTGTGTGTGAATGTCACCCGCGCGCGCGCGCCCTCTGTGTGTGTGTGTGTGTGTGTGTGTGTGTGTGTGTGTGTAACGTGTATGTATGTGTATGTGCGCGCGCGTGCGTTTGTGTGTGTGTGTGTGTGTGTGTGTGTGTGTGTGTGTAACGTGTATGTCACATACTGGCTAACAAAGAGAGAACACTATTTGTATTGACTTCTTAATTTTCTCTGTGTGCGTGACTTTGTTACTTCGAATACAGAGAGACAGATACATACTAAGAAAGAGATAACACAGTTATAGTTGATATCTTAATTCCCTCTGCGTGTATGATCAGTTTTTACTGAGAGAGAAGGACAGTGATATACCGGCTAACAAAGAAACGGAACACTATTTGTGTTGATTTCTTAATTTTCTGTGTGCGTGAACATGCAGTTAGTGCGAATACAGAAGGAAAGAGACGGAATAACAAAAGAAAACACTGTGTTAATTTTGTTCTGTGTGGATGATCAGTTACTACGAACTCTGAAGACAGTGGGACAGAGACAGCGGAAACCTGCCAGCAAAAACACTGTTTGTGTTTATTTCACAATAAAACTATTTTATCTGTGTTGCATGATCACTCTTTGTGTTTATTTCACAATAAAACTATTTTATCTGCGTTGCATTATCATTCTTTGTGTTTATTTCACAATAAAACTATTTTATCTGTGTTGCATGATCACTCTTTGTGTTTATTTCACAATAAAACTATTTTATCTGTGTTGCATGATCACTCTTTGTGTTTATTTCACAATAAAATTATTTTATCTGCGTTGCATGATCACTCTTTGTGTTTATTTCACAATAAAATTATTTTATTTGTGTTGCATGATCACTCTTTGTGTTTATTTCACAATAAAATTATTTTATTTGTGTTGCATGATCACTCTTTGTGTTTATTTCACAATAAAATTATTTTATTTGTGTTGCGACGGGCGCAATAGCCGAGTGGTTAAAGCGTTGGACTGTCAATCTGAGGGTCCCGGGTTCGAATCACGGTGACGGCGCCTGGTGGGTAAAGGGTGGAGATTTTTACGATCTCCCAGGTCAACATATGTGCAGACCTGCTAGTGCCTGAACCCCCTTCGTGTGTATATGCAAACAGAAGATCAAATACGCACGTTAAAGATCCTGTAATCCATGTCAGCGTTCGGTGGGTTATGGAAACAAGAACATACCCAGCATGCACCCCCCCGAAAACGGAGTATGGCTGCCTACATGGCGGGGTAAAAACGGTCATACACGTAAAAGCCCACTCGTGTGCATACGAGTGAACGCAGAAGAAGATTTGTGTTGCATGATCACTCTTTGTGTTTATTTCACAATAAAATTATTTTATCTGCGTTGCATGATCACTCTTTGTGTTTATTTCACAATAAAACTATTTTATCTGCGTTGCATGATCACTCTTTGTGTTTATTTCACAATAAAATTATTTTATCTGTGTTGCATGATCACTCTTTGTGTTTATTTCACAATAAAACTATTTTATCTGTGTTGCATGATCACTCTTTGTGTTTATTTCACAATAAAACTATTTTATCTGCGTTGCATGATCACTCTTTGTGTTTATTTCACAATAACACTATTTTATCTGTGTTGCATGATCACTCTTTGTGTTTATTTCACAACTAGTAAAATTATTTTATCTGTGTTGCATGATCACTGAGTTACAAAAAGAGAACACTGTTTGTGT
>NC_134895.1:39126357-39193857 GCF_041734735.1 Babylonia areolata | reverse complement strand
AAAAAAAAAAAAATCATCAGTTAGGTACTTAACGTAATGTTAGTATTTTGAATATCCTAAATGAAATATTTACCTTGATCTTAGTATCTTAAATGTTCTTAGTAAAGTGCTTTGATGTTTTTGTATTTTCAAATGTCCCCTCTAAAATACTTGTATTGATGTTAGTATGTAAAAATGACCTTCGTAAAGTGCTGACATTGATGTTAAAAGTTTAAAATGTACTTCGTAAAGTACTTATGTTGAAAATATTGAAATTAGTGTTTCAAATGTCCCTCTAAAGTATTTACTCTGATGTTGATATTTGAAATGCCCTTCGTAAAGTACTTAGAATGATGTTCGTATTCTGAAATGTTCTTCGTAAAGTACCTTCTTTGATGTTAGTATTCTTAAATGTCCCTCGAAAAGTACCTACTTTGATATTCGTATATTTATATGTCCGTAAAGTACCTACTTTGATGTTGATATTTCAATATCCTTCGTAAAATATGTACTGCTCTGTTCACACATTTACCTGAGTGCTTTTTTTCCTCGAAATGAAATTCCACTTTTGCAGATTACGAGAACTAAATATTTGTATTTTCTGTTGGTTGTGTTCCTTGCAGTACAACATACTGGTAAGTAAACGTCTGGTGTTTGAGAATATTACAACGTTCCTTTTTCCTTTTTTGAGTTTCAATCTACAAAAATGACTAGGCCTATATGAGTTCGGTTAATTACAACCGTTGTGATTCAGTTCTTGTAAAAGAAAGAATAACTATATTGTTAACACATTTGAAATAAAGTTGATACTTCACAACGCAATTTACGAAAATATTGAATAAAGTTGGACTAACTACCCTGATGTACGTTTCTTCTTTAATTCGATGTTTGTCCTCAATTGTGATTTTATTCTGATGTAGGGAAGACAGAGGCAGGTGGGTTTTTTTTGTTTGGTTTTTTTTCCCCTTTCTTTTTCCCCTTTTATCTCTTACTCGAACATTAGTACACAAAACAACAACGATTTGAAACAAATGTTTCACTTATTCAGAAATAGTAAAGAACAAGATAATCAAGGAAACTGAAGGACGTCTATTTGTAATTAGTGGTTAAAGAGACCTACCCAAAGCGTCCAAACCTGTCCCTGTCCTTGCGAAGGTTGGGACGTACCAGGGCAGGGTGTGGCACATTGAGTGTCTCACTGAAAGAACATTCAAAACCATTCAAAATTGTTAATTCTTCTGCAAACCGAATGTGTGTGTATATATATATATATCTGTGTGTGTGTGTGTGTGTGTGTGTGTGTGTGTTAAATGACGAGAAAATAAAGATAATGCACCACTTGGCAAGTTACTTTCAGTTCGATAGTTTATTCTTGGACCATCGTTAGATCTTGTTCCTTTGACTCTTCGCTCTGGCAGGCCTTTTGACCTGGATGTCCAGCCTGCCTGTTCAGCTGATGAAGGTTTTTTTTTCTCCTTTTTCCTCGTTTCTTTGGTGGCAATTTCTGTGTCTTTTCCATGTGTCACTGCTGGAGATTGGGCCTCAGAAAATACAAATTTCCTGAGACACCTGTTGTTGTTGTTCTTGTTTTTTTGTTTTTGTTTTTGTTGTTGTTTCTTGTTTTGTTTTGTTATTGTCTTTCCAACCTTTCTTCTGGAAACCTTTTCATGTTGTCAAAATATATCCAGACAAAATGAACAGAATGCCAGTTCATCTCTATTTTCCTTTGTTCTTACTTAATATGTTCCATTATCTGCCGTCTCTTGATTTTACAACTGCATGTTTTACTAGTGTCCCTTTTGGAACGTGGAAAGATTCAGCAGCTCTGCGCAGTGACAATCCCTGCAAAAAACAGCATCCGCAGCATCTTGGCTGACTCTGGAGCACACATGTCATCATACACCCTTCTTCTGGTTTGTCCTCACCATCGACTGGGGAAACAATGAAGGGGAAGAAGAGGCAGGAATGTTGTTATTTTTTAATGTGTGTAAGGTAAGGTAGGCCTCCTTCGGTCATGGCTGACCATGGATAAAGTATATCCGACCAAATGTCTAATTGGGCTGTCTGCTTGGACCAAGCAGCGTCGCCTGTGACTGTAGAGACCGATGCGAGAGATAGCCTTTGTCGCAGCGGTCACATGTGTAAGCTGATGCTGGTCTGTTGGCTGCCGTCCCTTTTCTGCGAGCTCGCTTTTCTGCTGCAGCAGCTGACAGGTTTGTCCTAACCAATCTGTAGCTGATTCTTGAGAGTGTTTCTCCAGTTGTTGCGGTTATCTGCAAGGTCCTCCCATGACTCAGTGTTGATCTCAAGCGCCTTTCATGTCACGTTTGCAAACGTCATTGTATCTCAGTTGTGGACGGCCGATGCTTCTCTGCCCCGTGGCGATCTCTCCATAAAGGATGTCTTTTGGGATGCGACCATCTTCCATGCGGCGAACGTCGCCCAACCAGCGCAGCCGACGCTGTCTCAGCATGGTATACATAGTCGGGAGCCCGGCGTGAATAAACCACTCCGAGGCAGGGCAGGGCACCCCTGAGGTCAGTCGAGACATTGGCCCTTCCTAATGGCGAGATACTTTAAATCATTAAGTGTGCGGACACCTGACATTCGGAGAAACAATTCTATCTGTTCACATTTATGATGTCTGACCCCAACACGTCACATGTACACAACGGGCGCAGCAGTCGAGTGGTTAAAGCGTTGGACTATCTTAGGGTCTCGAGCTCGAATCTCGGTATCGGCGCCTGGTGGGAAAAGGGTGAAGATTTTTCCGATCTCCCAGATCACATTATGTGCAGATCTGCTAGCGCCTGAACCCCCTTTGTGTGTATATGCACGCAGAAGGTCAAATACGCGCGTTAAAGATCCTGTAATCCATGTCAGCGTTCGGTGGATTATGGAAACAAGAACACGCCCAGTATACACCCCCTAACCCCCAGAAAACGGCGTATGGCTGCCTACATGGCGGGGTAAATAAACAAAATGGTAATACACGTAAAATGTCACATGTCTGTATGAACACATATATGTGTGCGTGACTGAAGCCCGATTGAATGACACAAGAAACGAATGATGAGTGCCCAATGGCAGCTATCCGTCGGCTCTTCCCAAGGAGGTAGCTGATGTGCAAATGACTCCATGTTTGTAAGGCGCTCAGAGCTTGGTCTTCGACCGATGATAGGCGCTATATTAGAACCCATATAATCACCATTCACCACTGACGAAGGCCCATATCGCAAAACAAACATGTTACATCCATCCCCGAAAACTTGGTCTCTCTCACCTTACACACACACACACACACACACTGAGTTAAATTCAAAGTGGGTTTATTATCATCAAATACAATTTGATATGGCATACGTGAAGAAGACAATGGGAAAAAAAAGGACCAAAAAAAAAAAGAAAAAAAAAGAGACATAATTTGTTCAATGAAAGACAAGACACCCCACATCAACAATCAAATACATGATATCAAACATCAATATACAGGTCTTCAAAACTGTATCAAGATGCCAACCACAATTGGGAACCAAAAAAACAAAAAGTCATACAACGTTAAGGAATAAAATCCAACCCAAACCTCTCAAAGAGAGGCGATTTTAAGCGATGCCCCAAACAGCTCACAAAACTCACATACATCTTTACAAATTTACGTCAGTCAGCACCTAAATCTAAACCAATAGAAAATGTGTCCCACATTATCGGACATTGGCGCCTGTCTACACAACGCAGTCCATCTCCCACCTATGACCTAAGATTGAAGACTTCTGACCAGAAACCTATGACCTCCGACCAACGACTAAAGACCTTTGACTGATGACCTATGACTTCAGACCTATGACCTGAAACCTCTGAACTACAACCGAAGATATATTATCAAAGACTTATTGCTGAAGAACTACAATTGATGACCTCTGACCAAAAAACCTCCGGACTAACCTCTGACTTGTGACCTCCAACCAAAGACCTCTAACCTAAAACCAAAGACCTAGACCCTCAATGCTAACATGGCCACACAGATCATGACCAACATCTGTTGGCAGCCAGGTTTCTCCTGAAGTAGCAATGACAAAATCTCCTGAAAGAGCAACTAACACCATCTCCTGAAGGAGTAATTAATGTCATCTACTGCAGGAGTAACTAGAAGGAGTAACTTACATCATCTCCTGCAGTAGTACCCAATGTCAGTCAGAACACCGACAGAACTGGAGACACAGAAAACATCACCTGAATATTAGGCAGCTGGTCTGCAGAAATAAATCAAAACGAATAAAATACAAACACTACAGAGCAAAGCAGTGTGAACAAAACATTAGCAGAATATCCACAGTACAGACTCTGAAAAAAAAAAAAAAAAAAAAAAAGAGAGAGAGAGAAAAAGGACAACAGACAAAGCATGCTCGACACACACACACGCAGGCACACACCTATCAACAACATAAAAGAGCAGACAACAAAAACCATGAAGAGTAGAACCATCACTTGAAAAAAACAAAAAACAAACAAATCCCCAATAAGCTGACTTAATCAACCCAGCAAAAAGAGCATCACAACATGCGACACACAACACATGCAGTATGAAGAACGTCACCGACAGAAGTCAAACCAGGCCAGTCCCTGAGCTCTGCAACGCAGAGAGGGGGTGGGGGGGAAGAGCGGGTGTGCGGTGTGTGTGTGTGAGTGTGTGGGAGGGGGGGGGGCATGGGGGACGGGGTGGGCAGAGGGGAGGCGACAGGGGCAAGGAATGCAAGATTCAATATCTCTAGGAGGCATCACTGTGCTTGGACAAACCCTCATAGCCTTCATCACTGGGCAGATGCCTGACCAGCAGCATAACCCAACACACTAGTCTGGCCATGAGTGCACACACACACACACACACATATATATATATATTTGTGTACCTATCAGAGTGGTTTTCTTCGACAGAATACTGCCAGAGGACAACACTTATTTTGCTATGTGTTCTTTTTCTAGCAAGCCAAGTGCATGCTACACAAACTGAGACCTCAGCTTATCATCTCATCTGGATGACCAGATAGATGCTCTGGCTCGGTTTGATCTTCCAGTCAAACAATGGGAGAAAATGCGAGACCGGGACTGAAACCCAGACCCTCACAGACACTGTATCGGTGGGAAAGCGTCTTAACCATTCTGCCACCTTCCTCCCAAGGGAATGCAAGAAGTGTTGGGGAAGGAGGCACATGGGGGTGGGGGTGGGGAGGGGGGTGGGACTTGGGGGAAAATGTGGGCAGGCAGAAGGGAACGGGTAGGAGGAGGGGTAGGGGTGGGTTGGACAGAAACATTAAAGCAAAACATTTTTTTTTTCTCCATACAGATCTGAAATGTCAAATCTCAACACCAATGATGGTCTTTGAATCCTTATATATATATATATGTATGTATGTGTGTGTGTGTGTGTGTGGATTTAAATGGAAAAAAAAAAAGAAAAACAGAAAAAGAAAAGAGATTATGAAAAAAAAAGAAGGAAATGACTGAGGAAGGAAAATAGAAGAGAGAATAAGAAAAACAGAGAAAGGAAGGAAACGTAAAAACAAGAGAAGACAGGTAAATCAGGATGGAACATTACCTTCAAAAAAAGTTAAAAACAACAAAAAACCAACAAAACCAAATGTATACTCAACCAATCAAAAGACAGAAAAATCAAAAGAACCCAACCTACCCCTCCTTCCCCAAAGAAAATAATAGAGAAAAGATAAGGAGAGATAAGAAAATCAGATTACAAAAAAAGAAAACACACACACACACAAACACACAGGTTGTGTGCATGTGTGTGTGTGTGTGTGTGTGTGTGTGTGTGTGTGTGTGTGTGTGTGTATTCTCTACCATTTTTCAGGCGAAACACCTCCTTCAAAAGAACACAGTTTCAAATGAAAAACTAGACACAAGCTGCTGGACACATGCTGTGACAACAATAAGTAAACATCACCACACATACATATATTTGTTGTTCCACAATCTTCAGAACCAGTGCAACCATAAATAATTTGCAAGTGACATGATAACCCACATTTGATAATAAAACAAACAAACAAACAAACCATTCCTGTGTGACAGTTGCTCTTCTGAACCCATTTTGTTTCACTCTCGTCTAAGTGCAGCATGCAAATCACACACACACACACACACACACACACACCACACGCAAACCATCTACACTAAATCCAGGTGAACTGGGGTGTGGGGGTGGGGGTACAAAAAAAAAAAAAAATCAAACTCTCCTGCAACAATGCTCTCTTTAATGTCACGAAACACACACACACACAAAATATGAACAATGACATAATTTTACACAGTGCTAACCCTTCCAAACAACAGTGTGAAAAAAAAGCAGCAAAAAGTTGCAGCACAAACAAAATACTGTTTGATTCCGTTTGGATGACGTTCCTCTACGAAAGAAAAGCATACAAAAAATAAAACAAAATGCGCAATGCCTATAAGCGTCATAACAAAAACAGCATTTTTGTTTTGTTCAGTCAGAAACATATTTGGCAATATAGGCATGGCAGGTACACTGAATATGAACAGTCTAAATACAATGAATATAGACAGTCTATTACAAAAAATATTTCCAAAACATATCAGTCGGCATATATCTAAGTCGAAGAAACTGATTGCTAAACTGCAGTTGACGCTCATGAATCCCTCAGTATATCACAATTATCATTCAGCGTCTGAATCGCCCCCAAAAGGCCATGTTAAGTATCAACAGAACATAATATTTATTCACACATTTCATGTGGGAATCCACATGCCTTCCCAGCAACCGACACTGACCCCAACAAGGTCACTTCCACATCATGTGGGAAGCTCAAATCACACTACCAAAGACAAGTCATGCACAGCAAAGCACTTCTCACCAATGATATTTGTTTTGTAGCACAGTTTTGATCTTTATATACTCACATTCTTCTTCTTTTTCCCCCCACGAAGTCACATTCTTATTTAAAATCTAATTTAAACAAGCATAAACAAACACATTCCTTTACGCCCTCCCACACACTTCCTCCATCCCACAATCCATATCAGCACATATACATTATTACAAACGGCTGCCCAATTTATATCAAACTGAAGACAAAGGAATCCTTCAGCAGGTCTCAATTAACCGGTGAAGCAGCGACTCCGGACACAAGTTACACACACTTTCTGTCACGGCCATTGCTGGAGTGAACGGCACAAGTCCCCCCCCCCCCACCCTCTCCCCCTCCCTCAGGCCCCCAATTCCTTTCTTGGGAAAAAACACAAGAGCAATAGTCCTTTGGAATCTGAACAATGCTTTCGGGTTGGAAAGTTAACACAGTGATACTACTGGCTGAGGAAAATTGTATCGTATTGTAATGTACTGTATTGTACTGCACTGTGTTGTATTGTATAGTGTTGTATTGATTGTATTGCACTGCACTGTACTGCATTGCACAGCAATGTATTACTTTTTGTCACAATGTATTTTCTCTGTATGAAATTCAGGCTGCTCCCCATGGGAACAGCATGTCGCCACAATGTTGCACCACCCGTGTGTTTTTATTTTTGATTTTTTTCATTCTTTTTCCTGTCTACAAGCGTATCTGTTTTACTATCAAAGTGGATTTTTCTCCACAACTTTGCCAGGGACAGTCCTTTTGTTGCATTTGGCCCTTTCACATGTGTGCTAAGTGCATGCTGCAAAACAGGAGCGCAAATTATCATCTCATCCAAAAGACTAGCACCCAGATCCCAACCTAAGGTCTAGGGGAGGTGGGGAGTAAAAATCTGGGTCGGGTGCACTGCCACTAGCCCACTACTCCATGTATAAATTGTAAGTAGGCGTACAGTAAGTTAGGGACCAACATCAATGAAAGGAAGCACCCAAAATAATACATACCGAACTGCACTATGCTTACAGCACTACGCTAACTCCCGACAAAATACAGCAAGCCAAAAACACAAATAACTTTAAAGACATTCATAAACGGATCCACTGTGTGGGTAAACGATCAAGCTCAATGCATGAATAAAGGCACCAAAACAAAAAGCAAGACACCAAAAATAAAACAAACTGTTAATAACTATGACCACACGACAAGCTGAAAAACTGAGTTCCACAACATACTGACCAACCAACACAAAAACTTTTTTTTTTCTTTTTTTTTTTAAAAAAAAAGGGAAGGGATTCTGAATTCTGTGTAACTTCCCATCACACATGCCCGTGCTTAACAGACATCTGGTTAAAACTTTAAACCAGTCTTGAGTTACTTTTTCTTGGCAACTCGTTTGAACAAACCAATAACCCCTTTTCTTGGCACATACTCAAGAAATGATTGGCATCCGCTATTTCCAAACTGCACACACACACACACACACAACCACATGATCATATTCAAACAAAATACCTGACCTCTATTTCTGCACCACTCACACACATGATCATAGCCAAACAGAATGAGATCAAAGGTACGCCCACCAATACTAGCTGATAAAGCCTTCACTACCATTAGCTTGTCACACAATGCTCCCACACTCCACATAAAGCCTCCACTACAAACAGCTTGACACATAATGCTCACACACTCCACATAAAGCCTCCACTACAAACAGCTTGTCACACAATGCTCCCACACTCCACATAAAGCCTCCACTACAAACAGCTTGTCACACAATGCTCACACACTCCACATAAAGCCTCCACTACAAACAGCTTGTCACATAATGCTCACACACTCCACATAAAGCCTCCACTACAGCTTGTCACACAATGCTCACACACTCCACATAAAGCCTCCTCTACAAACAGCTTGTCACATAATGCTCACACACTCCACATAAAGCCTCCACTAGAAACAGCTTGTCACACAATGCTCACACTCTCCACATAAAGCCTCCACTACAAACAGCTTGACACATAATGCTCACACACTCCACATAAAGCCTCCACTACAAACAGCTTGTCACACAATGCTCCCACACTCCACATAAAGCCTCCACTACAAACAGCTTGTCACATAATGCTCACACACTCCACATAAAGCCTCCACTACAAACAGCTTGTCACACAATGCTCACACACTCCACATAAAACTTCCACTACAAACAGCTTGTCACACAATGCTCACACACTCCACATAAAGCCTCCACTACAAACAGCTTGTCACACAATGCTCACAATCCACATAAAGCCTCCACTACAAACAGCTTGTCACACAATGCTCACAATCCACATAAAGCCTCCACTACAAACAGCTTGTCACACAATGCTCACACACTCCACATAAAGCCTTCACTACCAGAAGCTTGTCAAACACTGCTCACACACACCACATAAAGTCTTCACTACCAGTATACTGTGCTCACAAGCTCCACATGAAGCCTTCACTACCAGTACAAAGTGCTCGCATGCTCCACATGAAGCCTTCGCCACCAGTACACTGTGCTCTCACACTCCACATACAGCCTTCACTACCAGAAACTTGTCAAACGCTGCTCACACACATCACATAAAGCCTTCACTACCAGTACACACACACTCCACATACAGCCTTCACTACCAGAAGCCTGTCAAACACTGCTCACACACTCAACGCTGTAAAGCACCAACCACTGTGTTACCCCTCTGCAACACGTGACTAGTAACAAAATCTCTCTCGGATGTCATGGAAGGGGAGAGTTGGGTTAAGGTTGGGGAAGCGTGAGCCGGCAAGTTCGAGGAGAAAGAGGAGGGAGCACAGGAGGTGAGGGTGAGGGTGTGGGGGTGGGGTGGAGACGATAACCAAGTCCAAAGTTTTCTTTATCCTCTCAAAACACCCCCCCTGGTGGGTACATGGATAAAAAGAAATAAAACATTGCACACATCGATAAAATTCAACATAGCGTTCAGACAAGGAGAGAGTGAGAGAGTGGTGGGTGGATAATGCACACTCAAGAAATGCACATACATACATGACCACAGACACACACATATATACACACAACCACCCCCCTTCCGCATACTCACACTGACGCATGTATAGAGAACAACGGGATGACAGAAAATGCTCAAGAAGGAATGGGCTGAAGTCCACATACAGGGCTCCACATCACACAACACTTCATCCACACACATCAAGCCGCTACTCCCTTATCCCATTCATTCATTACGCCACACCCCCATTCAAACTTTCACTCCTACCCCTTTTTTTTGTTTGTGTGTGTATGTGTGCCAAATATCACAAAGTGAAAAGGCGAAAAATCGATGAGCAACACTCTACAATCAATCAGTAAGGTGCCTTCTGTTTTCTGAAAAAAGATATGAAACATGATCATCTAAATACTTGCACTTCAATATACATGCATGTAAACATGACCATATTTCCACATACAAACGCAACACACATGCCTGTAAACACTACCATACACACACATGTAAACACAACAATACATATGCATGTAAACATGATAGTACACAAGCATGTAAACATGTCATGAAGGGAGTATCTAAAAATGTTTTTAAAAAAAATCTAAAGCCTTTGTTCTAAAACACATTTCATGATGAACAGGTAGCTGGCAATTTTCACTGTAAAATACATAAACATCACGTGTATCAAAAATATGTGCTGTTGGCAACCAGTGCTATCACTTTCCACTCAAATGAGACATTCACGCTATTTAATAATTCACAATGACAAAAGCCCATCACAACCCCTCTAACCAACTATAGCAATAGAACTTTTATTTCGTCCTTCTGAGGATTCGTTGCATGTTTTATCTTGTCTTTGAGACCCAACTCCTACAAGTCTTTCAAGCATAGTGGTAACAAAACAGTTGTTTTTTGTTTTTTTTAATAAAAAAATGATTAAGGAAAACTCATGAATCCACATAATATATACATTAACTAGTCAAAGATTTGTGCAACATGTCTGCGATGATTTTGTTGTCTAAAACATTGCAGTGGTATTTTTATTCAAAACAAATCCTGTGATTTCACCAGAGATGAAGATGTACAATAAGTAAAACCACCAGCCCACAATGTTCTTTCTATCTCCAATAATTACCAAAGACAAAAATTACTACTTTTTCTGGAGAAAAAAAATGAACACTGAAATCTTTTATCTGTAATATATGTTATTTTCAATAGAACTTTGTTAGGGAAAAATTGACTTGTTAAAGTGTATTTGCTTGTTTGCTTGTGTGGGCTTCTTTTTTTTTAATTTTTACATCACTCTTTTTGTTAGAATGACGTGTGTGACAGATGCAAGTGTGTAATGTTTCACAGTTCCCAATGGGTACATGAAATAAAGTCCATGGCTTTCCTTGCCTTGTCTTGCCTTGCCTATCTAAATTCACAAAATCACTTCCGAAGAGATCTGATTGAAGTACTTCCTTCATTCAGTATGCATGTGAATTTTCAAGGAGAGAGAGAGTGAGAAAGGAATCCAGTACTCTACTTTCCAATGTGCTAGAAAAAAAATCCATGCGTGTACAGAAACACAAGTCAGTATCTGTGTACTACGCATACCATATACATGTTAAAACGTTCTTGTGCAGACATACGCATTTGTGACTTTGCTAATGCACACAACTAGTTAGTCTGTGGCTGTTTATATGAATAAACAAACTGCCACTAAAAAAAAGATTTTTTTGCATAAATAGCTCTGAAAAAAAAAACAAGAAAAAGAAAAAAACAATAAGAATGAATATTGCAAAACTAAGACAGCAATTTTGATACACAAGCAATGGCAGCAAACAGGCATACTGATAAAACACTACTTCTGACAATATGCCATCTCTCCTCACCAATTAAAAGACAATGCTAAAACAACCTTACCTCTGCATCCTTGCGCAATGACAACATAACCTTCACACAGTTTTCATCAAGTCAGCACTGATGATGAAGATAGATCACATTTCAGAGGAAACCACGTGACACACTCACAGTCAGCACAAACACACACATACACACACGATCACAATGATGTAGATGAGAACCGTATGCAAAAAAAGCAGCAGCAGTCACAATGTCAATGATTCCTTCCCCTCCTTCCCCCCCCTCATGATTAATACATCACAATGAAAACAACCCACCACTTCTGTCCAGTCATCAGAGCCATCAGGAGCAAGCAGTTCCATCATCTTTCCCACTAAGGTTAAAAGGTCCCATAGTTAGGCCATCGGAGCAGTGAATTCATATCCACTGTGTCCAGAGCTTGACACAGGAAAGCAGGGGGAGGGACGGGGGGTGGGGTGGGGGGGGGGGAACCAAACCAAGCCTCTCCTTCCGCCGCTTTTAACATTCCTCGACCAAAGTCAGACACCCATTCACACCTGGGTGGAGTGAGAGGAAAATCAGGGCAAAGTGCCTTTCCCAAGGACACAAAGCCATGCCGAAACAGGGCCTTGAACTCTTGCAACTCCTGATTCTGCAATGGTGTTTTACATTACTAACACAGTAAAATAATTTTTTTTTAAACCCTTGAAAAAAAAAAGGAAAAAGAAAATGGAAAACTCATAAAAAACGACAATGTCTGTAACAAAGAAAAGCAAAGCTGCTCATCAAAAAACAGCAACGCATACATGAAGCCATACAACGTTTTTAATGACATTTGCAGTATGAGACGGCTGTCAGAGATATAATAATCATATGATATGAAATGATATGATATATATATATATATATATATGAGGCAGTTCAAGGAAGATGACTAAGTCACTGATGATGATGACAATGATGATGACGATGATAAACTATGACACATGTCAGGCATACCAAGGTCTGTATCGTATCACACAAGCCTGGGCTGTGGTTGGAGTTTGTTCCCCTTTGTACACCTCCCCCCGAACCCCCCACCAACCTCCCTCCCTCACATCCTTCCCTCTGTCCACTTATCTCCACATTCTCCACACTCGACAAAGGAATTCTCTGTTCACATCCCTGCACACAGAATGTACATGTTTGTGTCAGCACAACTATCTGACATATTTACCTGCATGCGTGTACATGTACACACACTACGCGTACAAAAACACGCAGACATACAAGCAAAGAATACATGCATATATGCAGTCACACACTCACACTACACAAACATGCACACACAGAAATACATGCACTAAGTATGCAAACACACACACACACACACACACACAAAAGCATATATTCAAAACAGTCACACACACACACACACACATGCACACACACACACGCACACACACACACACACACACACATTACACAAACATGCATGCACAGAAATTGATTAAAAAAAAAAAAAAGAAAGAAAAGAAACCAAAACACTGCTCAAATCAATCACAAACAATATGGCTTGTTATCATAATCATGATGATAATGAACTGGGATGACTATGAAACACAACAAAACATCAGATCAGACTTTCAGCAAGTTAAAATAATAAGCAATAAAAACAAAACATTTATACAGTACTTTAAAACCTCACGAAGCACAAACAACAACAGTTAATCAGTATAAGTGTGTGTGTGTGTGTGTGTGTGTGTGTGTGTGTGTGTGTGTGTGTGTGTGCACGCATGCATATGCACACAAACAAGCATGGAAGAAATAGATGTGGATCAACAGAATACAGAATGGCATGGAGTGCCTTTATCACGCACAGACTATTTGTAAATGTTTATAGATTTGTTTAGTAAAATCTGTGAGGAGCTATGAAGGACTGAAAAAAGCAGTGAATTTCAAACTATTGTTCCAATCACGTCTTAACAAAGAAACAGATGTTTCATTGTTTAGATTTCATGGAATAAAATACATTAAAAAAACAATACCACGCACAGACTATTTGTAAATGTTTATAGATTTGTTTAGTAAAATCTGTGAGGAGCTATGAAGGACTGAAAAAAGCAGTGAATTTCAAACTATTGTTCCAATCACGTCTTAACAAAGAAACAGATGTTTCATTGTTTAGATTTCATGGAATAAAATACATTAAAAAAACAATACCACGCACAGACTATTTGTAAATGTTTATAGATTTGTTTAGTAAAATCTGTGAGGAGCTATGAAGGACTGAAAAAAGCAGTGAATTTCAAACTATTGTTCCAATCACGTCTTAACAAAGAAACAGATGTTTCATTGTTTAGATTTCATGGAATAAAATACATTAAAAAAACAATACCACGCACAGACTATTTGTAAATGTTTATAGATTTGTTTAGTAAAATCTGTGAGGAGCTATGAAGGACTGAAAAAAGCAGTGAATTTCAAACTATTGTTCCAATCACGTCTTAACAAAGAAACAGATGTTTCATTGTTTAGATTTCATGGAATAAAATACATTAAAAAAACAAAACAACAAAAAACGAAAACAAATAAAACAACAGAAAAATCAAAAACAAAATGAACTCATTTTCCAGAAACCCAGTTTTGTTTGCAAAGATCAATAATTACTTTGCTGAAAGATACTTCTTCTATTTCTATTGAGAGCCAAATTTGTTGTACACAAGTAAAGAATCAACAAACTAAAGCCAGTACTACAAATGCTTCATGAAACATCCCAGACATATGAAATTAACAAGTATGTTTGTTAAATACCTATGGAGTGTGAAAAAAACCCACAACCACCACCATGTGCAGAAATGGGCAACATACACATGCTCAGTACAAGACTAAGCTTTCTAACGTTACAATTAATCAATATAATTTTTTGTATTTATTATTCTCCCTACATTGTTTTCATGTGAAAATGGTGATTATTCAGAGCAATATCATGTTTCTACTTCCAAATATGCAAACCGTATTCTATAAACATTTGTATCTTTAAAAAAAAAAAAGTTGAAAAAAAAAACCCATCAACATTTAACTGAAGTAATGAATGAATAATGCAGAGTAAAAAAAATCAACAACAGCAATTACTGACCTGTAATTTCACTGTTTGTGTTTGTGCTGTTGTTTTCTTCTGATGGTTTGCTTCCTTCTGATGTTTCAATGGTACTGGCAGCTGTTTGGTCACAACACATATGGCGTTAGTTGTCGCGCGTGCACACACACATGCACACACACACACACACACTTACAATTCAAGCCTTGCATCTATTCCTTAACCACCCTTTCCACACCTCTTCCTTGTCCCAGCCCCACACACCCTCTTTTTTTTTTTCTTTTTTTTGTCTGATTAACAACCCTGGAAGTATAAAGATGTAAAATTGAGGCCAACACACACACACACACACACATATATATATATATATATATATATATATAGAGAGAGAGAGAGAGAGAGAGAGAGAGAGAGATAACAGAGATATAGATATATATAGATATGTTTGATAGTCAGTTGTGTCTAAGGAGGCAACTGCTGTCCAGACTATTTGGGCTAGAATTTGATTACAGTGGAGAGCGTCCTGCCCAAGTTACGTCCCCACTCTCTCGGCCAAAAGGGTTTCAGGACAGGCGACGTTGAGATGGTTCCCAAAGGCTGACTGGTCCCCAATGCTACAGCACTAACAGCAAGTTCAATCTCGCCTCCAGGTCTGACAGTCACAGTTCTAACACAAAAGGCTAAGCTGTAAATGAATTCCCACTGCAGTGGAGAAACTGCTGATCATTCACCAATCAACTTAACTTGCTGTTGACCCAACTGTAAGCTTGTGTCAATCTCTGATATAAGCCAAGCATTGTGAGAGGAACAATACATACAGATTTGGAAAATCACAACTTCAGTCCAATCTTGTCATGTGAAGAAAGCATGTGAATACTAACCTTTATGTTTCAGGTATGTGGACAAATTACACACCCTTTCCAAGTATTATGAATTTCAATAAATGTGTAGTATATATACAGATAGATAGATAGATACACACACACACACATATATATATATAGATAAATAGATAGATAGAGATATAAATATGTATATATCAATGGAAATACAAAGACACATCCACCTGGTTTTAACATTTTGACTGGCAGACCAGTCACTCGGTGCAGATTCTATGTACCTTACACAAGTACAGAACATGTGCTGGCTCACCGACATGATTTCAACAGACCACCAGTCACACCCTAACACAGCAACGGACAAACACACACACCACAACCACCACCACCACCATCTTACCTTCAGCCGGCAAATTTCCTGCTGGTTCCATTTCTCCAGGCCTGTTTTCAGGCGGGGGTCCCAAAGTGTCCGCCTCACCAGACTTTGGTCCCCCTTCGGAGGGAGGGCCAGCATGGTCGTGACTGCTGGGCGACGTGTCCGACTTTTCTTCACCAACGTTGACAGGAGAGGAGGTCTCTTCAGCGGGACGCTCCACTGTCCCCTGCGTGGTGTTGCCTTGTGAGGCCTGTGTGTGGAAGGCCTGGTTGTTGTCGTTGTTGTTGTTGTCGCTGGCCTTGCTCTTGTCGTCGTTGTTGTTGTCGCGCTGTGACTGGAAGAGGCGGGTGAGGCCCTCCACGATGGAGGTGACATTGCTGATGTCGGCCATGGCCGTGCCCAGCTTGCTGAACAGGAGGTCAACGTCCTGGTTCAGCGTGCCCACTGACATGTTCACTCCATCCAGCGTGGAGTTCAAACTCTGCAGGGAGGGGGTTCGGGGGGTGGGGAATCTTGGTAAAAATAGACTTACACACAAGATAACAAATAAAGATTTGTTATTCAGTTAATGTCAGCATCAGTAAGAGGTAGACTAAAAGAATCTTTGTAAAAATCAGCTTACACATGAGATAACAAATAAAATATTGTTATTTAATTAATATCAGCATCAGTAAGAGGTAGACTTAAAGAATCTTGGTAAAAACTAGCTTACACACTTGAACACACTAAAAGAGACAATGTATCAAGCCACAGGCTCTTCTTCAGGCAAAAAAAAATGTCAGGATCTGCGTGTAATGTAAGCTCATTATTTGTCAAACTGGCGCCTTGACCTCCATGAAGAGAAAAACCTGGCCAAGTCGGAGGGAGGTCAGGTCCGACTTGGGTGTCAGTCCCGCCTGAAGATGAGCGGGCTCACTGCCCGGAAAAAGGAAAGGATCGACTTAGAGGTAGAGAAAAACGAACGAATCAAGGAAGCAGAGTTGAATCAAGTACACAAAATGTAAGAATATAATAAACACAACCCGCATGCAGCAAAATAAGGCCAAATGAATACGCTTAATAGCCAAAGAAAGTGCAAGACGAGACAGAGTGTAAACCTGACAAGATGGCGTGGAGAGCCTTGGCCAAAGGAATGATTAAAAACTTATAGCTTTTAGAGGCGTTTGATTGGCTAAGAGCGGACCGGGCAAGACGGCTCGTCTTTTTCCTGTTAGTCACGCGAAATTTGGCCAAGCAGAGCAAACCGACAGGCCTAGTTTGCATCAGTTTCAGTTTCAGTAGCTCAAGGAGGCGTCACTGCGTTCGGACAAATCCATATACGCTACACCACATCTGCCAAGCAGATGCCTGACCAGCAGCATAACCCAACGCGCTTAGTCAGGCCTTGAGAAAAAAAAAAAAAATCAGTTTGACATGGTACAGTATATGACACCAAATGTTGCTTATAGTCCAGCCAACCCACACAGAGCCATATCAGGGCTGCCAAACCACGCAAATGCTCAATCTCATCAACCCAAAACTATCACATCTACACTATAAAAACAACACCAAGAGAGACCCCTAAAACAGTTCATGACACATTAACTTAACCATTTAGCTCCTTACGGCAAATAAGACCAGACCATGCTGAAGACGTCAGCCCCTCCACTTATCCCCATATTTAAAAAAATATAAAATAGGATTTACAAAATACTTCAAAGCCAAACAAAAAATGCATTTAAAAAATGGCCAAATAAGCAAATAACACTGCAGAATGGGCAGCTAGTGCCCATCCCAGCGTTTACAATTTCACTACATAGTCGCCAGAGCAAAACAGCAAAGATAGTACATAACAGACTGAGGAAAAGAGAAAGAAGCATCAAGGCCTGCCCAAAAAAAGAAAGTGGAATGGACTGGGAAGGCAGAGAAAAGAGACAACAGTGAAGGAAGAAAAAAGGCAGAGAAATAAAGAAAGCAATAGTAAAGAGAACATTTCTAGCACAGAATTTTCAGAAGGTGAGGATGCTATTTATACTGAAAGTCCCCTGGCATTCCCAAGGGGGATATTTGCCAAATGAACACACTGAGAACAGACTGATAGAAAAGAGATTTCTAGTGCCTGATTTCCAGAAGGTGGGGAGAAAACTATTCATAACTGTAAGAGCATCTGGCATTCTGCTCCAGGTGCAAATTATCTCTAACTCATACCATGCCTACTTCCCCTGTGGACCAGGTACCAGGATTCTTGTATGGACACACTATTCTGGCTTATTCTTTTATTCTTTCTAGGTGAAGGAGGAAGGTGGCAGAATGGTTAGGACGCTCATCCGCCAATACAGAGTCCGTGAGGGCCTGGGTTCAAATCCCGCTCTCGGCCTTTCTCCAAAGTTTGACTGGAAAATCAAACTGAGCTTCTAGTTATTCGGATGAGATGATAAACCGAGATCCTGTGTACAGCACACACTTGGCGCACTGAAAAAAAACCATGGCAATGACAATGTTGCCCTCTGGCAAAATTCTGCAGAAAATAATCAACTGTGATAGGTACACAAATATGCATACATGCATGAAGGCCTGACTAAGTGCGATGGGTTATGCTGCAGGTCAGGCATCTGCCCAGCAGATGTGGTGTAGCGTATATGGATTTGCCTGAACGCAGTGATGCCTCCTTGAGAAACTGAAGCTCTTGGTAAAGTGGCATCCTATCCTGAACTGATCAGATTCCTGAAACCAGGAAAACTAAGCTCTGACTGATCGATCAAATCAAAGATTCTCCACTGAATTGTGCCGTTTAATGATTTTAGTAAACAAGCCTTATTTTTCAAAAAATTATTAATTTATCTATTTCTTATTGCAATGGTCTCGGGTAGAACTGGTCAAGGGGAGTTGCAGAAGGCATGTAGTTGTCAGAGAGAAGGGGTTAACATGACTGACCTTCGCATAAACCCAACGCACTGATCAGGCCTTGATAGCCCAACCTAGGTTTGTGTAAAACATGAATGCAAAACACACGGACTCACATGAATGTCTTCATACACCTCTGTCCTGAAGACGACAAAATCTTCGTGGTCCTTCATCAGTGACTGTACATCCAGGCTGCTGGCGGTCCCCTCACTGCCGTCTGTAGCCTGCCCGGCCTGGGTTCGGTTCTGCATCTGCAGATGACCCACAATATGTTTTTCATTATTACAGTCACGATTTTGTTGTTGCTGGTTTTTTTGGTTTTTTCCCCTCCTATCTTCATGTGTGGGTGCGTGTGTGTGTGTGTGTGTGTGTTTGTTTGCATGTGTACATGTGTGCACACTCATGTCTGTATATATGTATCTATCATTTTATGTATACGTGTGTGTGTGTGTGTGTGTGTGTGTGTGTGTGTGTTTCTTTCTTTGCCACAATGAACTGTTTTGTGTATGACCTTGTCACACACTCTCAGCCACTCTCTCTCTAGTGATCTATTCTATTTATTCAGCCTTTTGTTTTTTTTTTCACTCGTCTTTCTCTCCACCTTTCTGTGTGTGTGTGTGTGTGTGCGCGCGCCTTGAGAAAAAAAGTGTACCCCTTCTCATTACAGTCTCATGTAGACCTACCCTATCTGCTGCTTTCTCCCTCCACACCTCTCCCTGTCTCCTTCAACACCTACACCCCTCAGGGTCCTTCAACTCCACCCCTTCTTCCAATCAGAGACAGACCTGATCGACCACCCCTCTCTCCATCATCGAATCAAGAGACAGACCTGACTATCATCCAATCAGAAAGACCTGAATGACCACCCCTCTCTCCATCATCAAATCAGAGACAGATCTGATTGACCACCCCTCTCTCCATCATCCAATCAGAGACAGACCTGATCGACCACCCCTCCAATCATCATCGAATCAGAGACAGACCTGATTAACCACCCCTCCCTCCATCATCAAATCAGAGACAGACCTGATCGACCACCCCTCCATTCATCATCGAATCAGAGACAGACCTGATTAACCACCCCTCCCTCCATCATCAAATCAGAGACAGACCTGATCGACCACCCCTCTCCCCATTATCCAATCAGTGACAGACCTGATCAACCACCCCTCTAATCATCATCGAATCAGAGACAGACCTAATCCACCACCCCTCTTCCCATCATCCAATCAGAGACAGACCTGACTGACTATCATCCAATCAGAAACAGACCTGAAGACCATCCCTCGTCCCATCGTCCAATCAGAGACAGACCTAATCAACCACCCTTCTCCCCATTATCCAATCAGAAACAGACCTGACTGACTATCATCCAATCAAAAACAGACCTGAATGACCATCCCTTGCCCCATCATCCAATCAGAGACAGAACAATCAAGAGACAGACCTGATTGACCATCATCCAATCAAGAGTCAGACCTGATCAACCATTATCAAATCAGACACAGACCTGATCAACCAGCAGCTGCAGACTCTGGACCTGGCTCTGGAGCTGTGTCAGTGTGACCTTCACCTCCTGCCCATCTCCACCCTCCTCCCCCTCTGTCTGTGCATGCTGGCCTAAGGGGGAGGCCGACGGGAGGCGAGCGAGGCTTTGCTGGGTCAGGGTCAGGTTGGCCACTGCCTGGCTCACGTTCTTCACCTGGCCGTCCACCTCCTGCGTGAACTGACCCATCGCGTCCAGCTGGGTCTGAAACCATTGTTGTCTCGTCCTCATCATTGTCATCATTTATCATCAGTAGCACTATCAGTAGCTCAAGGAGGCGTCACTCTGTTCGGACAAATCCATATATGCTACACTACATCTGCCAAACAGATGCCTAACCAGCAGCGTAACCCAACATGCTTAGTCAGGCCTTGAGAAAAAAAAAAAAAAAAAAAAAAAAAGAAAGAAAGAAAAAGAGGCGATAATGATATTAATAATAATAATCAATGAAAATAAAATAAAAAGACAATAATGATGATAAACAGGCAAATAAGCAAATAAATGTAAAACATGCTGACACACATACACATACACACACACATGCATAACAGATATGCAACAAACATTAAGTTTCACAGATATAAAAGCAAAAACAAATACACATAAACGTACACCAACCCCGACACACACACACACACACACAATCTCCCAAATTACCCTGCACCACCACCCCCTCCTCCACACACTCATTCCTAGGCTACATATTGCAGCTTTCACTGCACACACACACACACACATATATATCATCATCACCACCAATCATCATCATTCTGGGTATGAAACCATTGTCATATTGTCATCGCCATCATTATCATCATTCTCTGGGTCTGAAACCATTCTCATATCTTCATGGTCTGAAACTATTGTCATATTGTCATCATCATCATTCTGGGTCTGAAACCATTACCACTGTCATCATCATCATTCACTGTAATGAGTCTGAAATCATCGTCACTGTCGTCATCAATTACCATGGGTCTAAAAAATCATTGTCATTGTCAACGTCAATAATAATCATCACCATCATTGGATTGGATTGGATTGTATTATATTGTATTGTATTGTCTTGTACTGTATTGTATTTCTGTTTTGTCACAACAGATTTGTCAGTGTGAAATATGGGCTGCTCTTCCCAGGGAGAGTGTGCCGCTAGAGTACAGCACCACCTTTTCTTTTTTCTTCTTCTCCCTGCCCGAATGTGTGTTTGTTTTTCTATCAAAGTGGATTTTTCTACAGATTTTTGCCAGGGCCAACCCTTTCGTTGCTGAGGGTTCTTTCACGCTCACTAAATGCATCCGAGTTTATCACCTCACCCTAGGTCTGAAATCATTGATATCACTATCACCATCAATTATCATTCTGGGTCTGAAATTATCAGTGTGATCAGACGGGCGCAATAGCCGAGTGGTTAAAGCGTTGGACTTTCAATCTGAGGGTCCGGGGTTCGAATCACGGTGACGGCGCCTGGTGGGTAAAGGGTGGAGATTTTTACGATCTCCCAGGTCAACATATGTGCAGACTTGCTAGTGCCTAAACCCCCTTCGTGTGTATACGCAAGCAGAAGATCAAATACGCACGTTAAAGATCCTGTAATCCATGTCAGTGTTCGGTGGGTTATGGAAACAAGAACATACCCAGCATGCACACCCCCGAAAGCGGAGTATGGCTGCCTACATGGCGGGGTAAAAACGGTCATACACGTAAAAGCCCACTCGTGTATATGCGAGTGAACGTGGGAGTTGTAGCCCGCGAACGAAGAAGAAGAAGAAGAAGAAGATCAGTGTGATCAACATCAATCATCATCATCACCCGTGGGTCGGAAATCATTATTATCACCTTTTTTTTTTGCCCTTGTCAAAACAAAACTTTTTTGGTTCTTGGTGTGAAGCAATCATAATTATATACATTTTTGGTTTCACTCAGAAGACTGCTTTAGTGCTTACAGTTCAGCCCCCCCCCCCCCCCCCCCACCCCCTCCCGACCATCTATTTATTAATTTATACAGGTAAAAGAAAAAAAAAAAACAGGGCGCTACCCTGTGGTGAAGCACTATCCCCTGGTACAGCAGCCCAAATTTCACACAGAGGACTATGTTGTGGCAAAAACGATTTCAGTTTCAGTATCCCAAGGAGGTGTCACCATACAGACAAATCCATATGTACTTCACCCCATCTGCTGGGCAGATGCCTGACCGGTAGCACAGACCAATGTGTAAGTCATGCCTTGAGTGCATGCATTTGTGTACCTATTAGAGTGAATTTCTTTTACAGAATTCTGCCAGAGGACATCACATGTTGCCATGGGTTCTTTTTCAAGTGTGTGCTGCACACGGGACCTCTGTTTATCATCTCATCCAAATTAGACTCTCAGTTTGATTTTCTGGTCAAACTTGGTAGAAAACACGAGATCGGGATTTGAACCCAGACCCTCTGGGACACTGTACTGGCAGAAAAGTGTCTTAACCATTCTGCCACACTCCTCCTTACACACACATCACAGAGCACAACCACCATCCCAACAATGTAGCTGGGGAACAGGAGGACTCATGTCTAACACAAACCAACCAACTTGGTAACAAAACCCCTCCACTCCCCCCAGGCCCCCTACCCCTTACCTGCTGATTGTCCAGTTGGGCCATAGCCTGTTCAAGGCTATGAGTGAAGGTGGCGTTCATCTCTGCCAGAAGGGCCTGAAAAACCGTCACATTGTGCAATGACCAATGCTGCTAGGTAGACACATCGATACATAGTGTTCTCCAAAAACAAGTTTATAAAAACATCATTAAAAAAATAAAACAAAACAAAATAAAGAAAAGCAGCAAAATAATCATAATGTGCAGGGGTATATCCAGCACATGAACCACATTCTCTAAGAAAACAAAACCACGCACAGACCTCAAACTCCTCATCGCCGGGTCTTCTCCTTTTTATGACATGACCAACGTCAACCCATTCAGGACACTGCTGCCCCAAGCCTGAGCCATTGCAGGCTGCCAGAAAACAACTGGTTAGAAAACAGGTAGTGGGGTGAAAAACTGGTGCAGTGATTTTAATTGCAGACAGACTGGCCAAAATCTTGGATTGATAATAGGAGATTAAAATCTAGCCACTTTCTTCATCGAAAGCATTGTCTTTTGGGATAAATCCCAATCATCTGGTTACTTGTCACTGTCACCATCATGGAAACTTCCTCCACCATATACTTCTAGTTTTTTTGTTTTTTTTACATTTTCAACATTAACATTCAAACAAAGATTGCCTAATGCAAATGAAGGAGGGGGGACTGGTGAAGGGAAGTAACTTGTGAAATATGGTATGGACTGAGAAAATATGACTGTGAACGAGTTTTGGACTCGGGAGTTCACAGTTACAAGTATACTCTGAAGTCAGTGCTGAGCGACACTCTGCTGTCATGAGGTATCTCAGAATTCGCCTCGTCGTTTTTTCCCTCCTACTTTCTTTCTTTTTTAAATATTTTATTTTATTTTATTTTATTGGTTGTCTGCTGATGACACTGTCTTGGTTGGTATATGTTTGTAGTTGCATTCTATGTTTCAACAACTCACCAAACTCTGACACGGATTACAGGATCTTTTTACAACAAACAACCACATCAGATGTATATAGACCAAGTCTGTAGAGAGAATGAACCTGCACTGAAGTGGGCAAGTCAAAGCCACGACATGCAACACACAACACACAACCCTCACCTCTATATCAGGGACGTCTGAGGGTGTAGACCCCCCTTCTCTGCCTCCTGGGCGCTGCAACACACACACACACACAACATACACATCATCATCACATGCATTATGCAAGCATGCACATTGCACTGTCGGGAGAAGGGGAGACGTGCACGATTTTGTGTGGTTTAAGCACGAGTCTATGTGACAAGTGACTTTGACAGAGGTGGAAAGGGTGGGTTATTTGTTTCTTCTCTTACATCTTAGGACAGTATTGAAGATGGATCTATCTATCAGTGTTATAAGTGTTACCAGTGAGAAAGTTCCTGTGATGACTCATGACTACTGATTCTGGTGTTTAGAAAAAAAGAAAAGAAAAAAAAAGACAATCATTTTATATGTGTGAAGTTGATTACTTTGTGTGTTTTACTCTTCCTGGTCACAGCTCAAAAGTTGCACTGCAAATTATTGCCATTGGTAGGATAATTCAAGTTGTCTGACCTGACTGAAAAACAACCACATACATCCACACAGACAGAGAGAGACAAAGACACATACACTGGCAAACAAAAAAATGTATGACATCTGTCAAGTCTACCACAAACATTCTGCACTTTTAGCTCAGTTTCACAGTGGACATCAGGCAATATTTTTCTTCTGTGACGAAAAGCATGCTAATATCAATAAACACACACAAAAGTCACACACACATAAACAAAAATGCACGCACACACACCAGAATATGATACAGGAACAACAGACAAGCAAAGTGACCAACACAGACAACCCCAAAGATGAAAAGAAAGCCACACAGCAACAAACAGTGATGGACAGACAGACAGACAGAGAGTGAATGATGACCCACCTCGAGGGCAGTGATGCGACTGGTCAAGTCCTTTATCTGAGAGGTGAACGACGACTGTGTAGACTTCAAGGACTCCACCGTGGTCTCCACATGACCTAGGTCAGACCCAATATTCGCCACCGTCTGCACACACACACACACACATGGTTTCAGTTTCACAAGGAGGCATCAATGTATTCCGACAAATCTATATATGCTATACCACCATCTGCTAGGAGGGTGCCTGACCAGCAGTCAGACCTTGAAGTTGAATGCATGCATGTACCTTTGTGTGACGATCAAGAGTGGATTTCTTCCACAGAATTTTGCCATAGGACAATGCTATGAGTTCTTTTTCAGTATGCCAAGTGCGTGATGCAACAGGACCTCGGTTTATTGCCTTATCCTAACGACTAATGCTCAGTTTGAGTTTCCAGTCAAAAACCGGGAAGAGCGAGAGCGCGATTTGAACCCAGAACCTTTTGGACATTTTACTGGCAGATAACCATCTTACCATTCTGCCACTGTCCTCCTCTGTTCTACAAAGTAACTTACATACATTATTTTTTCATATAAAATATAAGTGCTTCTGATAACACATAGGTATACATCCCTGACACTTTGAAAATGAAAAGGACACACTGCATGCTCACTAAGCAGGTTGTTCAAAGAATTTCTGGAACAAATGCATAAAAGGAGTAAACATAGCATATTTGGGGCTTCTGTCTGATGCTATTTCCCCTCACCACTTCTTGGCCCACACATCTAGACGATTATGGCTACATGTGTCTAGCAATGCAGATTCTATTGCAGGGTTCCCAGGTGGTGGGCATGAAGCCAAAAAAGGACCTTTAAAGGACTTTATAAGGACCTCAAATCAGTTTAAAAGGACCTTTGCCGACATGACTTTACAGTACACCCCAATCTATTTGACATGCAGAACAGCAGACACTTACCTCTCATAAACGGAAGAACAGCTAATCCCATTTGACTGTCGTATTTAGTCTTTGCAATTCACGTCACTGTAGGCTAGGCCTAAGCAAAGCAGCAGCAGCAGGCGTGACTCACAGCCACTGTACCACGCTTCGCGTCTGCCACCGAGCAGAAAGCGCACTACTGTTAGGGCCTAGGCCTATAGGCTGTATCCTCCTACAGTAAGTACTGAGTTTCAGACGATCGCGTCGGCATCTTTCAACGCGCTTTGCAACTTGCGGTTTTGGTGTCGAAGGTGTTTCAGTTTCATTCTCAAGTCTCTTTCTCTTCATAAAACAGGACTTAACAGTACCTTTCATAAATTAAAAGGACCTCCTGATGAGTTAAAAGGACCAACTTGCTGAATCAAAGCACTTAAAAGGCCTTTTGACCAAAATCCAATTCCTAAGGACTTAAAAGGACTTGAAAGGACCCTACGAACCTTGTATTGGAATGTGCAGCATTAGAGTGACCCTCTGAAGGTAGACCAGGACCCCCAATCACAACAAAAACATCCCTGAGACCCACAAGACTGATAACTAATCATAAGCCGTGAATGTCTGTGAAACAACACAATGTTTGGGGTAACTGAAATGTTTCATTCTCACCCAGTACAGTATTTATACACAATTCTAAACTGTACTGAAGATGTCCACCATATCCACCTTTTCTTTTCCACTTAAAGGTTCACTGACCTGTTTCCTTTCCAATAACTTTTCATGTAAAACAAGAACGTCATGATGAGAACACCACCCACCTTAGCAACAGTCTCCGTTTCCTTGGTGTTTTCGGTGTTTCCTTTCTGTGGTACTGCAGACGTGGCATTCAGTGCCGTGATCTGTCACACACACACACACTGTCACGTTACACATCAAGTTCATCAACCAATCAGGCTGAATGGGTGGTTTAACAAAATCTTTCTTTTCGGCTTTCAAGGGCTACAACCCACCCAGGTCCACTGCTATCTTCTGGTTGGCTTTTTCATCTTATGACCATTTTAACCCTGTCATGCTGACAACCACACTCCATTTTTGGGGGTGTTCAATACAGGTAAATTCGTGTTTCCACAACCCAACTAACAACAATGGCAGAAGTAACAGAATCTTTAGTGTGTGTATTTGACCTTCTGCATATGTAGACACACAAAGGGAATTAGGGCAGTAGCAGGTCTGCACAAATCTTGACCATGAAGACCTGAAAAATCTTCCAACTTTAACCCACCAGGCACTAATAACAGGATTAAACCCAGGACACTGAAAAGTTAGTGGCCAGAGTTTTGGTCCGCAGTGCAAGTCTTAAGTATTCCAAAACAAAATAAAGGTAAATAACTGTTTAAAGGCAAAATGCCACTGACAAAAAACAAAAATATACAAGCATACATGAATCAATGGTGCTGACACAGAGTGAACACATATGGAAATACACATGCATACAAGTGTCAATGATGGTGAGATAGTGAAAACATATGGAAATACACACGCATACATGTGTCAATGATGATGAGACACTGAACACATATAGAAATACATATGCATACATGTAACAATGGTGGTGACAGAGAGTGAACACATACAGAAATATACATGCATAAATGTGTAAATGATAGTGAGGTCATGAACAAATACAGATATACACATGCATGCACACATGTATACAATAATACATACATGCCAATGATGGTAAGATAGTAAAAACATACAGGAATACACATGCATACATATGTCAATGGTGGTGACGATGAGTGAACACATCCAGCCCATACTGACCTGTTTCTGCATACTGCTGATGGTTCTGTTCAGGTTGTCCAGGCCATATTTGACCGTCTTCTGGCCCAAGACAGTTGTTGTGTTCACAGACTTCAGCTTGGTACTCAGATCTTTTAACTCTTCTGAGATGTCCGCATTCTTGTTCTCCACTGGGCACACACACACACAAAGTTTCAGTTCAGTTTCAGTTTCTCAAGAAGGCACCACTGCATTACAAAACAAAAAAAAAAACAACAAAAAAAAAAAAAAATCAATATATGCTACACCACATCTGCTTGCCAGATGCCGTGACTGGCAACATAAACCAACACGCTAGTCAGTGCATACACATATTTGTGGACCTATCAGGGTGTATTTCATCTTTTGATTTCTGCCAAAAGACAACACTTACGTTGCAATAGGTTGGTTTTCAGTGCGCCAAGTGCATGCTGCACACTGGACCTCAGTTTTGTCAATCGAATGGAGAGATGCTCAGTTTGATCTTCCAGTAAAACTTGGGAGAAAGGGTGAGACTACAACCAGATACAAACCCACAGCCTCATGGACACTATATTAGCAGATAAGCGTCTTTACCATTCTGCCACATTCCACAAACAGACACAGTGATGTCTCCACTGTTAATCTGAGCTTTGCTATTTCATACGTATTCTGTATTACAGACAGGTAACATCTGCTGTGAACTATCCAAAGTATTCCTATTTCCTACTATTTTTCTTCTTCTTCTTTTTTTAAAATTTTATACATTCAGAAAGGAAATGATATGAGCCAGTGTTGGGGTGGACACTATTCCTATTTAAACAATGTGTACATTTACCAACAGGTATGTCAGCCACTGGTCAGCTGGAAACTCTTCTGAGTATTCCTACTTCAATTTCAAACATATTGTGTGTGCATACAGATGGGTAGCAATGTCAGTGAATGATAGGAATGGAAACTATTCCTATTCCCAACATTTTGTGTGCATGCACAAAACCACACTCTCCCACATCCATGCAAATTGATGATGCCTATGCACTCACAAACACATTTTATTTCTTGACTGCTTAAAATTTTTTTTTTCCAATTCATCGTTCCCTATTCCTTTGTTCTGGAACAGTTCTCCCACATTCTCTCTTCCTGTCATCTGAACACACTTGTCTGTCCCTTTTTTTTCCTTTATTGGTTGTACATGTATCACAACAGCATACAACATCAGGAAACAGCAAATCAGCTCTGATCCTTTATCACTGTCAGCAGGGTTCAACTTCAAGTCATGATTAATTCAACACTCATGACTGCTTTATTGTCCAAACACAGGTACAGGAACTCTCCATTCGACAGGTGCAGACATTAAAATAAAGCGTAAATAAGATAAAGCTGAGTTAAGTTACCAGTAAGTTAAGAAAGTTTGTCAGACCCAGTTTTGATTATTTGTTCATGAAGTTTGAAGGCCATTCCCTTTCTTTTTACTGCAACATTCTAAGAGAATCTACCTGAGCACCTTACTCTTTTCATCAAATTCAAAATTAACTTTTAATTATTCTTATACAGTCTAAAAGCTAAAAGTTAAACTCAACCTGTAGTGAAAGTTGTTAAACTCAACCCGTAGTGCATGTTGTTAAACTCAACCTGTAACGCAGGTCGCTAAACTCAGCCTGCAGTAGTGCATCCAACCAAAAGCTGTTCCATCAAATCAACAAAACTTTCTACACAGGATATTTCAGCAAGCATTTGTTCCCACCCCCCATCCCCAAAAGTAAATATAGAACATGCATTTAATAAGAAACATAATTCAATCTCAGCCTCAAAATCCCTAACCAATGAGCAGTTTTACGAGCACACCATAACACTTCGGCTCGTTGCTGCTCTATGTGTTTACAATGTCTTTACTTGCTTTCGAGAATAAAATCATGTTTAACTAAACCAAATGCCCAACCTAGGTCGACCCTATCCTTCAGCAGGTTGTAGTCGTGCTTCAGCTGCAGGTGCATCCAGATGAGAGCAGCACAGGCCAGCAGACACAGGGTCACCAGCACCATGCAGGTCAACGTGTAGCATGTCGACCAACAGCCTGGGCTGGGCCACCTGAAATGAAACAAAGTTTTCAGTTTTTAAGCTTCAGAGAGGAAGCGTCGCATCTGCTCTTGAAAAAAGAAAAGAAAGAAAAGAAACAACAGGTACAGTTGGGGGCTGAAATGCTTAGCCTAGTGTTAACGTAAACTTTTCATATGCAACTTTTTCCTTTTTCTTTTTGTAAAATTAATCACTGAATTATTTACTTTCTGTTTTCACAATTCAATACAATGGAGGTGACATCAAATATCTTTGAAATTAAATGAGTAAAGTGTTAAACACAACTCATCAAATATACATAGCATAACAATTCAAGTAAACAATGTCAAAAGGAGGGGCAGACACAAAGTGGTCTGAATTTTGTTGTAATTTACAGCAAGAGAGAGAGAGAGAGAGAGAGAGAGAGAGAGAGGGAGAGAGAGAGAGAGTGTGTGTGTGTGTGTAATTATGAGTAACTGTCTCCAACAAATTATACATTTCATATTCATTTTGCATAAATGGAAATAAAAGGAAGCCCTGAATGCTCAACTCAGTCCCTCTGAACTAAAAATTCAAATATCAGTGACAGTGAAACTGGTCATTACACAGACATATTATATGTATTTTAAGTATATTTCTCACTTTCTGGGTTCAACCATGGGCCAACTGTCATTCCTGTTTCTGTGAAAATATATTTATTATAATTTTCCAAACACGAATGTTCAACAAAAGATTCCACTGTCACCAGAGTATCTTGTAGAGCTATCTATATACACTACCAGGACCCATGAAATTGATTACCAGAGTTACTACTGTCTAGTAGAGCTATCGATCTACACTATCAGTGCCAATGAAAATGGTATGTACAAGCAGAACTGTCAATGTGTACTGTTATATAAATGTAATATAAACATGATGTATACCAAAAAACAAGCCATAAAAGCACACTCAAGTACAAAAGAAGTTATATTTCCAAACTGGGGAGAAAGGAGAAATGCTGACATTGTCACTGTGATCCCATGACTATCTAACTAACTCTTAGTTAGTACAATATATTTATGGAGCTCACTAAAACAGCCAGTTTGATGTGACTACACCATCCATATATAACGCTGTAAATGAGGAAGTTCAGAAACAATGCCAACCGCACAAAAGCAATCAAGTCACAGTCTGACAGTGTAACATTACAGTTTCATGTTTATAAATACAGTTTTAATGCTTTTATTCCATGTTTTGTACAAAAATGTGTTGTTGTTTTTACTTGAGGGGGGGGGGGGGGGGGATGGAAGACCGTGATTGAGGGTGGAGGAGGAGAAGTTGGAGAGTTTGTGAAAGAGACAGAACTAATGTGTAAGTTTTATATATGATACAACATTATTTTTATCAATTTATGCCATACACTGATACAGCTTTCAGTTTATGTTATCCTGTCGCCCACAAGCCAGTTATCCTTGTATTCTTATGAGGACATTAAACTGATTTGACTGATTGATTAATTGATAAAGGCAATTAAAAGAATCAGGGAGTAGGAACAAATACACCACACAAAAAGTCAAAAACCAAACTGATGTCTGTCATGATGGACTAGATTTTACACAGTTAAAACTATGACTGGAGTAAACTGAGAAAAACAAACAAGACAGAAAAGCAAGGCAGCATTGCCTTGAAGTTGAAGCTGCATACCTTTCCTAACACTTTCCTAACACCACTACTACAGCTACTGCTAATGTGAATTCATATACTGCTACTGCGAATGTGAATTCATACAGTCCCTATTCTCTAAATAGTGATCAAGGCACTGTACAAAGACAAGTAACAGAAACACATACTCTCGCGCACACACACACACAAATTATTGCATGGGAAAAAAGTTTCTGCACTTGTTTAAAAACAATCTACCAACAAAATGTTTGCCACACTTATACATGAAGTTGATGTAGTAGTAGTAGTAGCAGCAGTAGTAGTAGTAGTGCTGGGACTGGCATTTGACTGCCTAGACCTCATGACCTTTATGTCCCCTTCAATATCAGTCTCCTTTTATTTGTGGGATACATATATGTTTTCTTTTACAAGTACTGTAAATCACTCATTAAAGTCAATAATTTTTTCTTTTAAATTGATGTTCATGTCAAGGAGATTTTTGAACACATTAGTATTTTGTGCAAGTTTAGTTTTGATAGGTTTGATGAACACAAACTGGTCCACAGTATGGCAAAAGGAGAACACTGGAAACAGTGCTGGTGGGGGCATCACGGGAAGGGATGAGACAGTCATGGAAACTGATAATGAAGTTGATAATGTTTAACAGTGTTTGAAAGTGGGTCAGTGGGTGTTTCTATTGTCTGTGTGACTGAGAGGGGATGGGGTTGGGGATGGGAAACAGGGAGAGAAAGAGGGTTTAAGGGACTAGGTAAGTGGAAGGCAATATGTGATAAAGAGAAAGCAGCTCAAGTGTACGATATGCGCAGAAAACAACAACAACACACACACACACACACAAACTCCCATTATACACACACACACACACACACACACACACACACACACACACAGCGCCCATCTTAGTCTTACCTTCTCCCCCATTTCTGATTCTCCAAGACGCTGAACTCCTCCACTTCAGACGAGTCCGAGTCGTTGGACGGAAGCAGCTCATGGCCACTCTGCTTCCGACGAGGAAGCTTTTTACCGTTGCTAACCAAAGCATCCAGTTGTCGCCGCTTTTTCATCTTTTTCGACGGCTTAAACTGCACGTTGGCTCTGGAGCCGGACTCCAGTTTGGCGAACTGATCGTTATCCAGCACGGAATAGTCGATGGTGCCATTCATGGGGCTGAAACTGCCGGGGAACTACCAGGAAAACGACGGGCAAAACTGATACTGTCACTGAAAACCCCGAAGTGACGTGACGAACTTGTCCAACCGGAAGTTGTCGAGGTTGTGTCGCCCAAGGTGTGTTTTTTTGTTGTTGTTTTTTTGTGAATACCACTCTTGCCCCTGTGGCAGAATGACTATCAAAATTCTTTTTCAATGCGATCTATTCCTGGTTCTTACAGGCCTGTTATTTTGTTTGTGATAAAAATAAAACCTGTGAACACCCGACAAACTTGAAATCAGGACCGACAACTCTTTTATTTACATGTGCCAAGTTTTTCTTTTTTTTTTTTTTAATTAGCTCCCATTTTCAGTTTTCCTTCTGGCCTCTTGGTCACAGATTAAATCCCTTTGGCCCCCTCCATCCAAATTCCATGCCACGCAACTAACTGTGGAATTTGCTGCTGTTCGTGGCAGTACGTTTTTAACCCTTTCCTTTCCCTTTCTTTTTAACATGAAAAATGTATTTTTCAAATACATTACACTCTCTGATAATTCTCTGATCATACATTCAAAGTTATTCTGCTCTTCTCAGTGATTGTAAAAATTATACAATATAATTTGCTTGTCAGTGAAAGTGTTATTTATACCTTTAAACTGAGTGCCATTTAAATTCTCCCTAAAAGACCACAGCCTCAAACAACTTGACCTAAAGGGCAGATTGCCAAGAGGTCATTAAACTCACCAATACAATCCTCTCTTAATATCAGCAAATTTGAAACTAAAAATAAAATACAGCAAATTATGTTTCTGAGTATAACACCCTGTGGTGATGTCTAAACTCTCATTCATGGATGAACACTCACAGTTGTTGGTTTTTTTTATATTGTTTTGTTTTTGTTTTTTTCCATTGTTGTTTTACTCTCTCTTTCTCTGTAAAGTTCTATACAGCCCTTTGGGTATGTTCAATTGTCTTTGACAGAGTTGATCTTTCTTTGTATTTATCATTGTGCAGTAGCCTGCTTTCCCTGGACCCTAACTGATGGAACAAGGTTCATTTTATCTCCTATTTAAGTTTAAAAAAAAAAAAGAACTTTTGATAAGCAAGATCCATCAGCATCCCACAAAGGTTTCACGTCTTCAATCCATTTCGCTAACTTTTGTTGTTTTACCCTCTTTCCCCTCACATATACATTATCAGACAACAGTGTGTAAATATCTATCTATCTATATATCTATCTATCTATCTATCTATATATATATATGTATATATATATACACATACAATATATATACATACAATATGTGTTGTAACTTTCTTAAATCTACATGTTTTGTGTCTTGATTTCATAAAATATTAAATGTTGTGACTGTCTGATAAAATCATTGACCAACAAAACAGCTCATGTTGTGTCATACCTTTATTCATTGTTTACTCTCTCAAGATCATTGTCAACCAGATGGAGCAGAAGTACATGGGATTATGGGATTAAGTGTAACTTAATGATATGACCCCAAAATGGGGCTAAGCAATATAAGTATGCATGCAATGGATTTCTTTTGTCCTTAAGCACAACAACATGAAAATGATTTGCATGTTTCAACTTTTATTTCATTCACTATTTGATCTGACTATCGGGGGGAGAAGAATAGGTCAACTCTTTCAAAATCTCTGATATATATATATATATATATATATATATATATATATATATATGTGTGTATGTGTGTGTGTGTGTGTGTGTGTGTGTGTGTGTGTGTGTGTGTGCACTTGTACTTGAGTGAGTCCTGAGTGAGTCCACGTGTGTATGCACACACATATATATATCCATACAATACACTAAATGCATGCGTTCATTTCTGGTCTTTTAAGTGTGTACATGATATAACGATCATTCTAGTAACAAAGTCTTCCTGTTTCTGTGCAACAGCATTGTACAACATATCAATGAAAAATACAACTGTCAAATACACTGAGAATCTGCAACACATGAGTCCCTCCATCCACCTTTCAGTTTTGACATGTATAATATTGACATATGGCCAGTTACATGGACAGTTTTCAAGAGCTGTACACAGGATGCATGCAAATTCCAGATTCTCTTTTGGGAGTTACACACTGACTGGAACAAGTCTTTGGTAACAAGTTCATTTGCAGAGGCATGAGGATCGACTGCTCCCACACCCCCCAAAAAAGGGGAAAAAAAGAACAAAATTTCCTTTCTTGGGATATCCAGTTCTATAAATAACAACTGACAGGACTGTCTTACACACACACACACACACACACACACACACACACACACAGAGAAAAAAAATCTTCCCAAGACAATTTGGGATTTTACACAATCACAGTAAACAAACGCGACAAAACAAATAAGCAGTGAAACACATACAATGTTGTGTGTGTGAGGGCGCATACATTGAGTGTTTGTTGTGAGTTATGTGTGGGTGCAAAGAGGCAGGGTTATGTATATGCGCATGTCAGCGTTTGCACACAAGTGGTCCACTTGACTGTACAGAAATAAGTGACCACACTTAAGAGATTTCCCTACCAGTAATGCTTGTTAATGTTACTTCATCAGTTCACGATATGGGATGAAAATGGCTATTTTCAATTACTATTACTTAGTATTACTGCTAGTATTACTATAAGGCATTTGATCCGATTTGCTGATATCACTAGTAAATAAGAGTAGTATCAACAAAAGCTGTCATATGGATGAAAATCTAAAGAATAAACTTCATATCCTGAATACCCCTGAAAACGGAGTATAGCTGCCTACATGGTAGGGTAAAAATGGTCATACACGTACAAATCCAATCGTTTACATACAAGTGAACATGGGAGTTGCAGCCCATGAACGACGAAGAAGAAGAATATCCTGAGTGTGTTGCATGCACTAGCATGTACACAAGTATGCGTCTGTGTGTTGACATTGCACGAATGTGTACACAGACACATCTGCGGGTATACTGTTTGTAAATTATGTTTGTGAATATGTGTGTGCATGTGTGTGTGTGTGCGTGTGTGTGTGTGTAGTTAATGTGCAAACATACATTTAATATTCATGTCTCTGTGTCTATCATCTCTAAGTCATTAGGTGATTAGGTTGTGAGAGAGAGAGAGAGAGACAGAGACAGAGACACAGAGTGAGAAACAAGAGAGAGAGAGACCAAGAGAGAGAGAGACAGAGACACAGAGTGAGAAACAAGAGAGAGAGAGACCAAGAGAGAGAGAGAGAGAGACACACACACTCACACAACACAACACAAAACACACACACACACACACACAGGAAGAGAGACAAACATACACACAAAAAAATCAGGACTAAGGACTGAGAGAAAGAGAGAGAGAGTACATTTGTGAAGCTCTCTCTCTCTCTCTCTCTCTATATATATATATATAATATGTTTATGTGTGTGTGTGTGTGTGTGTGTGTATGTGTGTGTGTGTGTGTGTGTGTGTGTGTGTGTGTGTTGTGTTTGTGTGAGTGTGTGTGCATAAGTGTGTCACTATGTGAGCATAAAAACTGCAAGACAGAGAGAGAGAGAGAGGGGGGGGGGGGGAATGGTAATCATTAAATAATTGTATGACAGACGGATTTCTTTACACATTGCAAAAACATGAAAAAAATATTATACCGAAATTCCAGAAATCCAATATTTCTGTAAATTTTGGCTTGATACATATAAAGTACTACAATCTGGATGTCTAGCTCTTACCACAAGCCCTGTTGCCATTGATGAAGTGACTAACACTTCTTTCCTACTTCACACTTATCAGTTACACTGTAAGAAACAAGAATATTGTTGAAACTCAAATCATTTGTTTCTAATATTCGCATCTCTTTCATTAGTTTCAGATAAAACTTTGTACATTGATAGGAAATCTTTTTTACTGTTTCTAATGTTTCTATTGTGATGGAAAATGATTGTTAATGTGTATTTGCCTGATTGCCTGTGTGGGCCTTTTGTTGTTTTATTTGTTGTTGATTTTTGTTGGATTTTTTTTTTGGTACTTTCTAAGTTCATTCTTGTTTTTTGTTGTTTTTTTTGCGCTTGACTTCATCAAGATTTTGCACCTTATAAATATCATTATTATTAGTAGTAGTATTTTTATGTATTTATCTATCATTATTATTATTATTTTATTTTCTAATTAATTAATTAATTATTTTTTTAAAATTATTTATTTTATTTATTTTTTTTCTCAAGGCCTGACTAAGCGTGCTGGGTTACGCTGCTGGTCAAGCATCTGCTTGGCAGATGTGGTGTAGCGTATATGGATTTGACTGAACGCAGTGACGCCTCCTTGAGCTACTGATACTGATACTGTTTATATGGTGTGTGTTAAAGATGTCAGTGTATTATGTTTCTATGCCCCCAGAGGGTACATGAAATAAACTCCTTGCATTGCCTTGCCTTGCCTTGCAATTACACACAGCACATGAAATACCCACATGTGTTGATATGATCCTTGAGCTCACTGATCTGCTGTTGGGTGAGATAGGTGACAACACCAAGAGTGATGATGGAAACAAGGAGAACAGAGAAGATGATGATCTTCAGAATCATCCATAGAGAGCAGACGCCATCATCTGACTGTCGCCGCAAGCCCCGCCTGAAAACAAATCACAATCATTCATTTAATGCTGTGTAATTTGTAATAAAACAATGGCACATTCTCTTTTTTTTTCTGAACAGGTGTTCACTCACCTGGCTTTCAGCAGCCGTGTGTAAAAACTGTGTCTGTGTATACACCTGTGTGTAAAATGCACATAACATAGACATATGTGCCTGAACCACGCTCGTGTGTATACACACACAGAAGATCAAATATGCATGTTAAAGATCATGTTATCCATGTCAGTGTTCAGTGGATAATGGATAAAAGTACAAATCCAGTATGCACACACCCTGAAAATGGAGTATGGCTGCCTACATGGTGGGGTAAACAAAACTGTCAATCATGTAAAATGTTACATGTCTGCCTGAGTGTGTAAACCTGAATGTGTGCATGCCTGAGTGAAATATCTGATTGAATTACACAGGAAATGAATGATGAGTGACGGGCGCCATAGCCAAATGGTTAAAGCGTTGGACTTTCGATCTGAGGGTCCCGGGTTCAAATCACGGTGACGGCGCCTGGTGGGTAAAGGGTGGAGATTTTTACGATCTCCCAGGTCAACATATGTGCAGACCTGCTACTGCCTGAACCCCCTTCGTGTGTATATGCAAGCATAAGATCAAATACGCACGCTAAAGATCCTGTAATCCATGTCAGCGTTCGGTGGGTTATGGAAACAAGAACATACCCAGCATGCACACCCCTGAAAGCGGAGTATGGCTGCCTACATGGCGGAGTAAAAACAGTCATACACGTAAAAAGCCCACTCGTGTGTATACGAGTGAACGTGGGAGTTGAAGCCCACAAACACAGAAGAAGACGAAGAAGAAGAAGAAGAAGAAGAATGATGAGCACCCAATGGCAGCCATCAGCCGGCTCTTCCCATGAAGGCAGCCTGTTGTGCAAATGACCCTGTGTTTGTAAAGCACTTAGAGCTTGGTCTCCAACCGAGGACAGACACTGTATAAGTATACACACCATTCATTCATTCATACATATACATCACTGAATGTGCGTGTTGATAAAAGAGAGACAGACATACAGAGAGAGAGAGAGAGTGAGAGAGAGAATGACAGACAGGTCACATTCACACACACACACACATGAATGATATATATATATATATATATATATATATATAAAGTGCATTAGATTAATAGGTTTTTTTTAAGAACTGACCTGACTGGGGTATATCTATACATATATAAGTGTTGTGTGTGTATGTGTGTGTGTGTGTGTGAGAGAGAGAGACAGAGACAGAGAGAGAAAGAGACAGAGAGAGAAAGAGACAGACAGACAGGGACAGACAGACAGACAGAGACACAGAGAGATGTATGTCTTTTTGTTGTGCTACATATTACCTGAACAAATGCTAGTTTAGGAAAACATGTGCCTCATTTCGTGACCTTGCAGTGATGTTTAGCAGTGGTGGTGGTGAGCCTGGCCAGGCATGTGATCAGAAAACTTTCAAAGACAGAAATTGGAGATCCATCATCTCTACATGAGATGGTCAGTTGATTTTTGCTATCTCTTATATCACATTATTTATTTTTATTTTTCTTTAAAGTCGATTTTCCTTCTTTCCATTGCGGCAATACCACCAAGTGAACCTTCCTACAAACCATCAACTGTGAAATGGTCGTGCAACCGCTTGGCATCTGCTTCGGGAACATCTCACGCATGCATGGATCAGTCTACCCCCATCGATTCGAAGTGAGAGACAGAAGCAATGAGTTTTTTGACAGCCTACCTTCGTTGTTTTTTCCCTCTGAGAGGCGGAAGTTTGAGATCCGGCACCGAGTCGCTTTCTGAATCTGAATAAAGTAGATTCATATAATCCTGAGAAGATGTCTTCCCATTCTTTGGCTTAGCACTGGTCATGTTGCTATCCATACAAATCCTTCCCTCAGCTGCCTTCCGCCAAACCCTCACTACTGGTCCTACCCACGTTCGTACACGTCGACTAATAAAGTTGTCTGCTTCAGAAGTTTGCCAACTTTTTCTTTGTGACGTCACAAGGGAGACATTAGTTTTGGTATCAAACAATATTTTATAAGGCAATTGAATGAAGGTATCTGTACATTTATGTTACTCAACGAATATTTACTAGTATTCGTTTGTTATCAAAGATGAAAAATAAAAGCCTGTTAGATAACACAACTTTTACAAATAAACACATAAAAAAAACAAAAGAAGTGCCCATTAAAGGGAGTCTACTCTTGCATACCGTCAGGAAATACGATGTCCCTGCTATCTTCCCTTCACCTTGTGTGTGTGTGTGTGTGTGTGTTTGTGTGAGTGTGTGTGTGAGTGAGAGAAAGAGAGAGATGGAGTGTGTGTGTGTGTGTGTGTGTGTGTGTGTACATATAACCTTTTTTGCAAACGCCATAACCTTGTGAGAGTCAGTCTTCAATATTATTTTTCATATATATTATAATCACTACTATTCTTGTTATTATTATTATCATTATTATGATTGTCATCATTGTTACTGGATGAAATGCCTCAACAGTCTAAGCTGTGCAGGCCTTCATGGGTTGTGTGTGTGTGGTTGTGGTGAGGGGGTTGGATTGGGGGATTGGGGGGGAGGGGGGGGGGGGGGAGGAGCCTAAGGTTTTCACTGAACCTGACAGCAATCAGTTGTGGTCAGAGTGGAGTATTGACGACCTGATGGCTGATTCCCTTAAGTTCAGGGCTTGGGTCTTTTTATGTTGTGGTGGTGGCTGCCGAAAGAAACAACAACACATGATGTTGCCTGAAAGCACCTTCAGATGGAAACCAAGTGGTGGAGATAGGCAGTTTCTGCCTCAGTTAGTTTCAGTTTCTCAAGGAGGCATCTGGATGGGCAGTTTCAGCCTCAGTTTCAGTTTCTTAAGGTGTCACTGCGTTCGGAGGAATCCATATACACTACACCACATCTGCTAGGCAGATGCCTGACAGCAGCATAACCACGGCAACGCACTAGTCAGACCTCGAGTGCATGCTTAAAAATTTTTGTGCACTATCAGAGCTGATTTCTGTTTCCATAATTTTGCCGTAAGAAAACTTTTGTTGCCATGGGTTCTTTTTCAGTGCGCAAAGTGTGTGCTGCACATGGGACCACAGTTTAGCACCTCATCCAAAAAAGTAGACGAGGGTGAGAGCAGGATTCGAACCCACATCCTCACAGACACTTTGTTGGCAGATAAGCGTCTTGCACATTGACTATTCCATTTGCTTTATGATGCCGGCTGAGACTCAAAGAATGATGCATGCAGTTTCAGTTTGTCAAAGGAGGCGTCACTTTGTTCAGACAAATCCATATATGCTACACCACATCTGCAAGGCAGATGCCTGATCAGCAGCATAATCCAACATGGTAGTCTGGCCTTGAGTGCATGCATATAAAATATTTGTGTACCTATCAGAGTAGATTTCCTCTTAAGAATTTTGCCAGAGGACAACACTTACGTTGCCATGGGTTCTTTTTCAGTGCGCCAAGTGGGTGCTGCATACTGGACCATGGTTTACCATCTCATCCGCGTAACAAGATGTTCATCTTGATTTCCTAGTCAAATATGGGAGAAAGGGTGAGACTGGGATTCAAACCCGGACTCTCATGGACACTGTATTGGCAGGTAAGTGTCTTAAGTAAACCATCCTGCCATCTTCCTTTCCATGCATTACACAGGGTGACTGATGGGGACCTGCTTACGCTCCGTGTCTGTGGGGTCAGAATTGCCGTGATAGAATCTGAAGGGTCTGAGAACTATTGTCTTGTACATCATCTCCAGTACCTTGTGTAAAGCCAAAATGTCATGTGTCTGATACAGAGTTGTATCACAAGAGCAACTGGAGGAACTGAATCGATCAGTGTTTCTGTCTGTCTTTGTTTTCCTGTGGGGGTGGGGTGGGATGAACAGGTTTTAAATAATAATTTTCATGTTAGCACTCTGAACTCGACAGAGATGAAGCACATATGCAAGTCTCCATGTTTATTATCATTATCATCATCACACACATATGACCATACACAAACAGATGGACACATAAGAATGCATGATCACATTAGCTCAATTTGTCCATAAAAAAACAAATGTCTGTCCACTTCAAAAGCAAGACAAATGCTCTGATCAGGCCTTGGTTCTATGCAGTGTTTCCCAATAAATGACAATGCTCTGATTACACCTTGGTTCGAAAGGGAACCAACAACTCAACGCATGATGTCTGCAAGAGCTTCATTGACAGTCGACAAGAAGCAAACAACTTAACATATGATGTGTGCAAGAGCTTCTTGTCAGTAGATTGGAAACGAACAACTTAACACATGATGTTGGCAAAAGCGTCACTGACAGTAGACAGGAAACAAAACACAACACATGATGTGTGCAAGAGCTTCATCGGCAGTAGATGGGAAATGAGCAACACAACACATGATGTGTGCAAGAGCTTCATCGGCAGTAGATGGGAAATGAGCAACACAACACATGATGTGTGCAAGGGCTTTATCGACAGTAGATGGGAAACGAACAACACAACACACGATGTGTGCAAGAGCTTCATCAGCAGTAGATGGGAAATGAACAACACAACACATGATGTGTGCAAGAGCTTCTTGACAGTAGATGGGAAATGAACAACACAACACATGATGTGTGCAAGAGCTTCATCGGCAGTAGATGGGAAATGAGCAACACAACACATGATGTGTGCAAGAGCTTCATCAGCAGTAGATGGGAAACAAAACACAACACATGTGTTTAAGAGCTTCATTGGCAGTAGATGGGAAATGAACAACACAACACATGATGTGTACAAGAGCTTCATCAGCAGTAGATGGGAAATGAACAACACAACACATGATGTGTTTAAGAGCTTCATCGACAGTAGATGGGAAATGAACAACGCAACACATGATGTGTGCAAGAGCTTCATCAGCAGTAGATGGGAAACAAAACACAACACATGTGTTTAAGAGCTTCATTGGCAGTAGATGGGAAATGAACAACACAACACATGATGTGTACAAGAGCTTCATCAGCAGTAGATGGGAAATGAACAACACAACACATGATGTGTTTAAGAGCTTCATCGACAGTAGATGGGAAATGAACAACGCAACACATGATGTGTGCAAGAGCTTCATCGACAGTAGATCACTAGATGGGAAATCTTCTTCTTCTTCTGTGTTCACTCGTATGCACACGAGTGGGCTTTAACGTGCATGACCATTCTTTACCATGCCATGTAGGCAGCCATACTCCGTTTTCGGGGGTGTGCATGCTGGGTATGTTCTTGTTTCCATAACCCACTGAACGCTGACATGGATTACAGGATCTTTAACGTGTGTATTTGATCTTCTGCTTGCATATACACACGAAGGGGGTTCAGGCAGTAGCAGGTCTGCACATATGTTGACCTGGGAGATCGTAAAAATCTCCACCCTTTACCCACCAGGCGCCGTCACCGTGATTCGAACCCGGGACCCTCAGATTGACAGTCCAACGCTTTAACCACTCGGCTATTGCGCACGTCACTAGATGGGAAATGAACAACACATGTGTGCAAGAGCTTCATCGACAGTAGATCACTAGATGGGAAATGAACAACACAACACATGATGTGTGCAAGAGCTTCATCAACAGTAGACGGGAAATGAACAACACAACACATGTGTGCAAGAGCTTCATCGACAGTAGATGGGAAATGAACAACACATGTGTGCAAGAGCTTCATTGGCAGTAGATGGGAAATGAACAACACAACACATGATGTGTGCAAGAGCAACAGTCGATGGGAAACAAACTCAATACATGATGTCTGCAAGAGTTTCTTAATCTTGACTGTAGATGGGAAAAGAACAACTCCACACATGATGTAGTAGGCAACAGGTCATTGAAAGAATATGGGAAACATTGCAAAGAAACCAGGTCAGACCATCAGAAAATTGTGTTTCTGATAAACAATCGATTCGGTACGCTAGAACTATCCCCATGTACGTAGTGGACTAGAGTGTCTGCTGTTGAAAGACAAGCAGTCTGGTCTCTGGCTTGCGCTTCAGCCATATGCTGTAAACTGAGTGTCTGGATCAATGCAGCCAGAATGTTCAGTGGTGTAACTGAGCTCATTGTCTTTTGTTTACAAATATGAATCTATGACAGATCTCAGTATAGCAGTTGAAAGGGATCGAGACCGATCAGTGTTGTGTGACAGGAACAAATGGTTTTCATAAATATTACAGAATTTGTCAGCATGGCAGGAAGTTTTCCTGTAGAATAAGAACAGAAGGCTTCTTCAGCCAGCCGAGAGAGGGAGCATGGACTGAAACTAAACTGAAACTGCAGATGACACACTCACCATGCATCCAATGACACACACACACAGAACTCAAGTATGGCATATAATCATATTCACAAAATGAAGAACATATATGCCAAGTAATAACAAACAAAATCCACACACACATACACACACAAGAAAGGCAACAGCGGTACCTGAAATAAACAAAATACAACATTCCATGTCAAACTTTAAGAACATTTTCTAAAATGGAAAGACTACAAACTTTCAAAATCATATAAAAACAACAACAACAAAAAACAACAACAACAACCTTCAAACATTGCAAACAAACAACAATGTATATTATCTCAAATTATCATGACCAATAATCAGCAAGTGATCATCATAATGTAGCATAAAGATTAAAGAAAAATCTGACATTGTAGCAAACATGTTGCCCTGCATATGCTCCAAGTGTTATACTTAGTAAGTATAAATTGTTTTACGTTTGTCCAGAAAGTGGTGAGCTTGGGACATGCATAGAAGGCATGTTCAATGTAGTCGGTTTCTTGGCACCAGTGGCATTTGTTAGTATCTGTGACACCCATTTTATGTAGCATCTTTGTTGGGTAGATGTTATGTATGAATTTGAAATGTAAGAACCTCAGTGAGTTTCCTGCATGCATTCATAGGCAAAGCTGAAATAATTTTGAGTATTGATCTCTAATTTTCGTCTCCAGAATTGCACCACGCAAATCTCATGTTTGTTTGTTTTTTTAAGGGCAAATATTTTCCTGATTTGTTTATTAGACAGGGTGGTTAAGTTTCCTTCTTCAGTTGCTATATTATATGGAATGTCTTCCTTTACATTATCATGTGCTAGCTGAAGTTTCCACACGTGTGGTAGTGCATTTATGATTATGTTGTACTCAAATAGTAGGTTTGGCTGAGGACCAATTCTTTCTGAAACTTCTTGGTACGTTAAGAGGTTTCCATTTTGCCATAGGTCTTACATGACAGAAAAGCCTGCTTTGCTCCACTTTATGAAGAACAAGGTCTTTCCTTTGTATTTTATATGTTTATTGTTCCAAAGAGGTTCCGTTTTTATGTTGTCTGTCAGTCTATTCTTGTTAAAAGACGCCACTGCTTTTAGCACATCCCTCCAAAAGACTGATTGTATCTTTTCCAAGTGTTTTATTTCTTTTGGAGCGACATTACAGTTAAAAGCACAGTGTGCATTCTCAAAAGGTGCAATATTTTGTTTTGCAAGGATGCTCCATTGTGCTTTTTCTTCTTTGAGGAATTTTACTGCCCATTTTACCAAGTACATTTGTTGTTGGTGTTCAACATTTATCATATTTACTATCAGGCCTCTCTTCAATTTCCGAAATTTCTCTGTCTGCTGAAAAATATATGCCCAGAATTTTTATTTTGTCAGATTTCATAGGTATGCTATTATAGGTTCCACTTCTTTTTTCCTTGAACCCAACCATATTCCTTCCAATTTATTACTTTTTAAAATTTTTTATTAAGTTTTAGTCCTGAAAAGCTTTCAAATTTGTTGATAGTATTTATGGCTATCTGTATATCTCATTTCTAACTGTTAGTGTAGTGTCATCTGCAAATTGATTTATTTTGGAAATATTAGGTTGACCGTTGTCGTTGAAGCTTTGATGCGAGAGTTTGATTCCTTCAATTTCTTTGTTTCGAATTCGGACGGCAAGGATTTCTACAGCTATAACAAAAAGGAGGGGACTGAGTGGACATCCTTGTCTTATTCCTCTTTCAGTTGGGAACCAGTTGGATAGCCAGCCACCATTGTGTATACAACTTTCCGTATTTCTCATTGCAGTTGCAATTAAATCTGCAAATTTTGGACCAAAATTAAAAATGCCAAGTGCTTGTTTTATACAATTCTTTGATATCATGTCGAAGGCTTTTGAGAAGTCTAATGCGATCAGTGCACCTTGCTGGTCAGTTCTAGCTAAATATTTTGTGAGCTCATCAAAGAACTTCAAATGAAAAGCAATGTTTCTACCCTTTATAAATCCTGTCTGATCTTTATTGATTATTGTTTTGATTATGTTTTGCTGTCGTACAGACAAAGCTTTGGTAAATATTTTGTAGTCTGTGTTGGTAAGAGTAATAGGTCGGTAGTTTGCCAGACTGTTTCTTTCAAGGTTTTTTCCTTTATGTATTAGTATTATGATTCTTTTTCTCATTGAAAAGGCTAATTCACCTACCTTCAGGGTATCGATTATACAATTGAAAAGTGGTATTTTCAGTTGGTCCCAAAATAGTTTATAGAAAGATGGTGTGAGACCATCGCTTCCAGGTGCAGAGTCTATATTTAGCACAGTGAGTGCATGGGTGAATTCCTCCACAGTAATTTCTTTGTCACAGTCTTCTTTTTGCTCTTGTGTCAGGACTGGAAAATCCTGGTCAGATAGGAAATGTTCCTGTATGTCTCTCCCAATTAACGAATTGTCTTCTTTGTATAGATTATCAAAATAGAGGACACCAAATATTCTTTTATTTCTCCAAGTATCTTTTCCGGACTGTCTGTTGTCGTTTCATCTATTTGAAGGCAAGATATTGTGTTTGATGTTGCCTTTATTTTTTCTAACTGGAGAAAGTATCTGGTGTTTTTCTCACCATGTTCTATCCATTTGACTCTGGATCTGACCTGTGCTCCTCGAGCTTCTCTCAATTCCTGTATTTCTATCTCTTTCTTCATTTTATGTATTTTTGTTTGGATTTCTTTATTGTTTGGGTCTTGTAACAATTGGTGTTCTGCTTCATTTAGCGTTTTTATGGCAGTTTGTTTTGACGTTGGGATTTATTTGTTTTCGAGTATAGAATACAATAAGATTTATATTTAACTTTGAACATTTCCCCAAGCTCTCTGTGGATTTTCATGTTTATATTCTGCAAAATGTTCATCAATAAAAGTTTTACGACGAGGAAAGCTTGATCTGTTAGCAAGGAATTGTTGAACTTCAAGTATTCTGGTCCTCTCTGAAAGTCGTTTGTACCGAAGACTAATGAGTTTGTGGTCAGATTGTGAACACACTTATATCTGCCTTGTTTAATCAATGGTTGTGTGGAAGAGTCGCAAAATATATAGTTGATTCTTCTTGCTGTGAATGGGTTTGGTCTGGACCAAGTGTATTCTTTGGTGTCAGGGTGGAGTATCCTCCACGCGTCGATAAGATCGAATGATGCTAACAGATTGGTAAGTGCTTCTATTTCATGGATCAAGTGTGGTTTGCCAGCAATATTGTCCAGCTGGCTTACTGTTGTGTTGAAATCGCACACCACCCACAGGTTGTCATACTCTTGGTCCTACATTAAATCGCCAAGTTGGGTTATAAACGCTAATTTATCTATTGTAAAGTTTGGAGCATAACAATTAGCAATAACATTCACTTTGTCTTCTAGCATTACCTTAATTAATAGTATTCTATCCGTTGCTTTTATGTGTTCAATAGTGGTTTGTTTCTTGTTATTTATGAATATCGTTAATCCATTACTTCTATTTGTTCCTGATCTATGAAAAACTTCTCCTGGCCATTCTCTCTCAATTTCATGTATTAGATCGTCTGTAATACATGTTTCTTGTAAGCATGCAATATCTAGATTTTGGTTTCTTATAAAGTTAAATACTACTTTTCATCTTAATTTGTTTCTTAGGCCATGCACGTTTAGCGTTCCAATGCTAAGAGTGTTATTCGCCATGAGTATGAGGAGTAGTGTTTATTTCAATGTCCATTATCGTTAGTCCGTTAGACGAAGCCAGGGTCATGGAGGTGAAATCAGTCCAGTGTTCAGACAGCAGCCGTCAGGTGCCGACTGCTTCCATGTCTGCGTGGTCCGTTTCCCCGTCTCGCTGTGTGAGATCCGCATTCCACACTTGGTCTTTTTTTTTTTATCCTGCTCCTCATCGCTGGCCGATGGGGAGTCACTTCTTTCCCATTTCTCTCTCATCTTGCCCTGTGCCGTGGTGCTGTGTTGAGCATTGGTTGGCTCCACTGCTGGCTGCCGCTGTGCTCTGCTCGCGGCGGGGCTGTCACGGGTGTGTAGTTCCCCTCCCTGCACAGCTTGCTCTGTGTGTGCAGTGCTGCTGTCTTCCTTCTCTTTCGGGGGCTCAGCACTGACCACCACTGTTGCCTCCCGGTTGTCTGGTTCGCTCAAAGCCAGCAGACAATCTATTTTTTTGTGTCCCGGTTGGAAGCACCCCCAACACATGACTTTGCCCTCACAATCGGACTCCCTATGACCATCTTGCAGGCACTTACTGCATTTAAGTTTTTCCTTAATTTCTCTATAACAAATGTGTCCAGAAAATAGACCGACTTTCAAGACTGGTCGCAGTGGAGTGCTGGGTACAGACAAAAACAAATCTGCAGCCAGTCTGAAAATGTGTCAGTCTCCTGTCAGGATTCCTGGCCAGTTTGTTTTAGATTGATGAGTGTAGTTCCACACCCACCTTCTTCAGAGCAGCTTCAATGTCTGTGTTATCCACACTTAGCGGGATACTGCTAATCCACAGTTTGGTTTATGGTTTTGTATCGTCTTCTTCCCTTCTTAAAAAGGGGTTTCAGTTCATCAGAGCCACACGTGCACCCCTAAAACACAAACCCCTCCAGCAACAATTTGTCTCTGAATACACTTTTCCAATTCAACCACACACACTCTCAGTGTGAATACACCTTTTGTTTTCACTTCAACCACACACTCTCAGTGTGAATACACTTCTTCACTTCAACCACACACACTTTCTGTGTGAATACACTTTTTCACTTCAACCACACCCACTCTCAGTGTGAATACACATTTTCACTTCATCCACGTACACTCTCAGTGTGAATACACCTTTTGTTTTCACTTCAACCACACACACTCTCGGTGTGAATAGATCTTTTCACTTCAACCACACACTCACTCTCGGTGTGAATACACCTTTTGTTTTCACTTCAACCACACACACTCTTGGTGTGAGTACACGTTTTGTTTTCACTTCAACCACACACACTCTCAGTGTGAATACACCTTTTGTTTTCACTTCAACCACACACACTCTCAGTGTGAGTACACTTTTTGTTTTCACTTCAGCCACACACACTCTTGGTGTGACTACACTTTTTGTTTTCACTTCAACCACACACACACATTTGCCAGAGCTATTCACACTGCAGTCCAGTCTTTTGATTCTCAAGCTTTCAACTCAACCACTGGCTGCTTTCAAAGCTTCAGCAGGCAACGATGTCACTAAACATTCTACATACATATTCATGGGTTGTTTTTTTTTAATCACTGACTGGAGATCGAGAACACTTCCTCCAGACCTGACACCTGCCTGCCGGCCGCCCATCACCTGCAGAGAACCTCGTCAGCACCTGCATGAAGTGACGACGCCTGTCCTCCCAGAGCCTTGGTCACACAGGCCTGGATGGAGGGCAGCAGGCCGAAGACGGCATCACGACTGGTGTCCTGCAGGGACAGGGCCAGGAGGACCGGCTGCGAGGTGTGGAGGGGAGCAACGATGTGGCGGGCCATCACGTGGATCAGTGGCTACACATCAGATCAGATCAAATGGGGTGAGGTGAGGTGAGGTGAGGTGAGGTGAGGTGAGGTAAGACAAGACAAGACAAGACAAGGTAAGCAAAGGTAAGCTAAGGTAAGCTAAGAATAACTTTATCATTTCAAATTAGAGAAATTTGATCAGGTGCATTATGAGAACATAGACAAGTAAACAACATGGAAACCATAATTGTATAATAATAAAAACCCAAAAAACAAAAACAACAACAATAACAACAAAAAACATTTCACATATTCACTTTAAAAACATTCAAACTGATGATTACTAAATAATAATTATAAATTTTCAAAAAAAATGAACACTGACATTAGGCATATCGTATTGCACATTCATCCACCCAGCACATTCACACATACCAAACATGGTTATGGTGGGCCATCAAAAAACACATTAACAGTGGTGAAAATTGCACAAAACATGACCACACATAAAAAAACACAACAGTGGTGAAAATTGCACAAAACATGACCAAACATCAAGAAACATAACAGTGGTGCTTCGCTCCTAACTGAATCGTGTGAATTAGCTTGAACAGTAAATTTTGTTTTTTGTTTGAAGAGGGATGTGGTGGTGGTGGTTATGTGTGAGGGATTCACTATTCAGGATGACCGACATGACAGGGCTTCTGATATCCCATAAATATGTATCCCTTCTTCTGACACCGCATAAATATGCATTCCTGCTTCTGACATCACATTAATATGCATCCATGCTTCTGATATAATATAAATATCCTGTAAATATGCACCCCTGCTTTTGACATCATATAAATATGCATCCCTGCTTCTGATATCCCATAAATATCCTACAAATATGTACCCCTGCTTCTGATATCCCATAAATATGCACCCATGCTTCTGACAAAAAAACAAAACAAAAAAAATGAAAGTGTGGTGATTGATTTCAGACTGTACATGTTGTGTAAACAATAGCAATCATCTCATCTGTCAAGACAGTGAGTCTTCAAATGTTATCTTAACAACAACAATAATAATAACGATAGTAATAATAACGATGATGATGATAATGACAATAATAATAATAGTACGAAGAAGAAGAAGTACAATAACAACAACAATGGGTATCTGTAATGTGCACTGCCTCCTTTGCCCATGGGCTGAGACAGCTAACAATTAATATGGGGAAAAATAGGTCACAAAAATTAACACAACAAGGCTCTATAATCAAGACTCACAAACAAGACAAACAGAATGTGTCACAGAGAAAGCACACACACACACACACACACACACACACACACACACACACACACACATCCTACACCACATGCCAACACCTGGACATCCATGAAAAGCAGACTTGTAAGGTGTTTTGAGGCCAGGTTTGGACTGAGATTTTGTTTCAGCATGACGAATTTGGTTGGGAAGTTTATCCCAGGTGACAGGACCAAGGTATGAAAAGGCATCCTGTGCTTGTTGTAATTTCTTTTAACTCCTAGGCTGCCTATATCAGTATACAACAAGATAACTCGTCAGCGCAAGCATGTACACTTCACTGTCACAATGACAAGATAACTCATCAAAATATTCTGACTTTTCCCCGGTTTGCATTGAGTTCACTAACAAAAATCCTGGTAGCTTTAGCTTGGGGAATGTTTCTAGATTCTATTCATAGCTAGAAACCCCATCAATGTTATGAGTCAGTCCTTTATTTGAATGTTTTGGTTGGGTTACTGCCGCAGTGTTTGCCTGGCTCCTCTCCTCCCTCGCTCAAGACATGTGGTCGTGACGCACTAAATCAACCAAGATTGCTTTCTTTAGCTGATGCTCTGAAAGAATAGAAGTTTAAATTCGAAGGAGAAGACAGTGATGAACATTTATAGGATGATTTGATAGAAAATAAAGGGAGCAATCAAGAGACTGGCCAAACTATCAATGAGTGATGCCGGCTGTACAGCTGTTGCAGATGACAAAAAGTGACCAAATTATTAGCAGGACACAGTGTGACCAATTTTCTTGGCACTCAGCCAACACGGTCTGATGAGAACTGGATGAAGTGGCCGTGTGAGAGGGGTGAAGAGGAGAGGGGTGGAGACTGAAAGGGTGTGGTCCCACATCCATATTATGACTTGGAGAAGTCACAATGCATTGTGTATCTGTCTCTTTTTTTTATGGTTGTTCTAGTATAATTTGTGTGTGCAGATATTATCAATTTATCCAGAAAATGTGATATTTTAGTGCGAATTACCTGACTAATGTTTGTAACGAACAAGCTGAAAATGTGATAAAAAACTAAACACTGATTTCAAAACAGCATGTCACTGAAAATATATAAAATGGGAAAATATCATGTGTTTTGTATTCTTTATTCATTTACCTTAAGAAAATATATACTTTTATGGGTCTTTCTCCAATAACAAAGAGCAGAGAATTTTTTGAAAATATATTTGTTTTTTGTGAAAAAAACCCCTGGCAAACAGATTTCACTTCAATCTTATTTTCCTGGTGGCAAAGGGTTTAATGATGTGGGATACAGTGAACACATGAATCAGCATATAATCGTAACAAACGGGATGAAACACGAGGCTGCAAAAGGTCAGGCGAGGTAAAGTAACAAGGGCACATGCCTGAAAAAGTATTGAAAAACACATGCAAGAAATGTACTTTATTCTCTGAGAGTGAGATTATGGACCTTACCTCATCTTTGCCAAACAGAACTTTGGTGGAAAGCATGGGTGTGGGCCCCTCCAGTTCATTAACAGCTGTTTCGGGCTTCACCTGCACCTGTGATCACAACAAATTGGGAGATAACAGGGGAGGTGGGTGGGGGCGAAGTGTGCCTTCTCTCTCTAAGAAAAAGCTTGTTGGTCAACTGAACCACACAAGCACACACACACACACATACAGACTCCACACACACACATACAGACTCCACACACACACACACACATACACACACACTTAGAAAAGTTACACACACACTTACACACACATACGCGCACACACACACACACACACCCACCACCTGAAAGTTCACAGAACATTATATCTGGGATATGTTCAAGGTAAGACTGCAAACTAAACTCCCAAGTTATTAACAGACAAAATGTGACTTACACACCCCAGCTCCGACGCTGATACACCTTCTCCCCCCCCCACACCCCCCAACCCTCCACTGCCACCCACTCACTACCACCTACAAGCACACAGAGAATAACAGACATGCTGTCATACAAAAATTGAAGAACACTGTGTTCATAGACTAAACAAATGCCATTACAAATAGTGCCCCCCCCCCCCCCCCCCCCCCAAAGTCCTCTCACAAGTGTTCCCAGCTTGCAGAACTGCGTGACAATGAGGTACAGCTGGTTTTGGAAGACGCTGCAGTGGATGTCAGTGTGCATTCCTTTGATGCTCACTGCAGCCTGAAAATTACACACACACATATATATAGATCTACAGACAGATATTGATAGATAGATGGATGGATAGACAAATAGATGAAATTTACGTATGTATATATTTATGAAAGTTACAAACACACACACACACATGCACACACGCATGTACATACAAATACAGTATATAATAATTATGCTTGTGTATATATAAATATTGTAAATGATAACTGAAGATCTTATATTAAATTCTGAGTTGTGCACATCATACAGTCATTTCCTTTGTTGCTTTCATACAGAGCATCCTCTCAGTTAAGAAAGGAAGAGAAATGGCATGTGAAAACTGAAAGTCAGAGTGTTAGACTGTTACGGAGGGCGGGGTGCAGGACAGAGGTGCATACAAATAAAAATCATAAATAGACCCCCCCCACCCCCCCCACCCCCACACACACAGAGGCTAGTAATGTTCTGTACCGGAATGCTTATAAATGTCGAACCTGTAAACTTTTTGTGAGACTGCTGTAACTACAACCCATAGTCATAGTGTAGTTCTTACACGCAGAAGGCTTCTGAGAATCACGGCATGCGTCGGTAACAATGATGAAATCATTAAGCAAGGTAAAGAATTCTATTCCATGCACACAAACTAACACACGTACACCAAAACACACTGTATATGCATTCTCTCTGATATCAAATAATATTCATAATTTTGTGACGATTGAATAGGAGTACCTGGGCTGATGAGACAGGAAAACCTGCGTTCCTCGGCGTGGGAGCTGCCATCTTAACAAGGGAAGTAACAGTGAATGACACCCAAACCACAATGCATGAAAATGGACCGCACCTTCCTCGTCGGAGTCGAGCGTGTGGCGCGCGCGGCAGCCATTGTACTCCCTTACCACAGTGAACTGCCTTTCCACAGTGTGTGTTTTTGCGCGCGCGCGCCTTCTAAAAACAGATTTCAGACTTGAGCAAATGGCCATTGCTGTTCCAATGAATTTGATCTTTTTCTGGCTTTTCTATCACATGACATTTTAATACATTATGTGGGGAGGAGAGTGTTGGAGTTGAGCATGTAATTTGATTAAAGATAATCATCATCAAGACTGATTCATGTGTGTTTCATCACAGTTGCATTGATGATTAACTGCAAGTAAAGAATGATTTCATCTTATGGTGTAGCATGCATGCATGTGTGCATACAGTACTCACTCATTCATCATTACAAGTGACATGCATTGATAAGTCTTCTCAAGACTTCCAGACATTCAGACACACCAGTCTGGTACAATCAGCTGGCCTGTTTACCCCAAATGGATATGTCTTTACTTTCACCAGGTTAGAATATGTATTTGTTTTATGGAAACCTGTAAGTTCATTGTATCTAACAACTGGCCAAAGGATTAACACATACATACCAGTTTTCTCTTTGATGCCATTTTTTAGGAACTGGTAGTGTTGTAAATTCTTAGTGTAAATATTTGCATTTATTTACATTTGCATGCCACACCTCCCATCTTTTATTTCCTGTATCTAATAAAAAATCGACTCTTCCTCCAGAGGCCATCCTTCCAGACTTTGTCGTATGCCTTTTCCATGTCTATCCACACCGTCAGTGTATGCTGTTTGTTCTGGAAGCCATCCTCGATCTTCTGGGCTATGTAGGTCACTTGGCCCTCAGAGGAGTGATTTTGGCGGAAGCCTGCCTGCTCTGGAGTGATGATGTTGTTTTTCTCCAGGTGCCAAACTAGGCGCGAGTTGATCATACGCTCTACGAGCTTGCCCACGCAGCTGGTGAGGCTGATGGGGCGATAACTATCAGCCCTGGCTCTATCTTTGCCCTTCTTGTGGATGGGCATCATGTCAGCTTCTCGCCAGCTCTGTGGAATATACCCCGTCTTCCAACTGTTGTTAAAGAGAGCAAGGAGTTTGGTATTATTATGATTATTATTATTATTATTGTCGTTGTTGTTGTTATGCAAGTTGCGAAGTTTGCCATCTGTGTGAAACTGAATGTAGATGCCCCGGTCACAGTCTTGGAAGGCGTCAATCAGATTGGCAGAGAAGAGAATGGAGAACAGTGTGGATGCCAGGACGCAGCCCTGCTTCACTCCATTTACCACAGGGAACGGATCTGACATGTCAGTATTTTCCTGTACTCTCGCCTGCATGACATCGTGGAATGACGCAATCAGCTGGATTAGGCTCTCTGGGCAGCCGAACTTTACAGACCACGGCGATTCACCGTGTTGAAGGCCTTAGTCAGGTCTACAAAGACCATGTGGAGCTCCTTGTTCTGATCATGGCACTTCTCTTGCATCTGCCGTATGGCAAACACCATGTCATATGTTCCCCTGCCTAAGCGGAAGCCGCACTGTGCTTCATGGATGACTGTGCTAGAGACATGGTCAACCAGTCTGTTCAGTATGATGCAGGCAAAGATCTTGCAGGTGATGCAGAGGAAAGAGATTCCACGGTGGTTATCACAGGATGTTTTGTCCCCCTTCCGTTTGTAAATGTGGACAATTGAAGCATCCTTGTAATCCTGGGGGACCTCCCCTCTCTCCCAGATAGACTGGAACAGGGCGGTCAGCTTGTCTGTCAGCACCTCGCCTCTATACTTGTAGATGTCGGCCTGGATTCCATCCGCTCCTAGTGCTTTTCCTAACGTTGTTAGCTTCAGGGCCTTCCAGGTCTCGGCCTTGGTGGGAGGGGCAGCTAGTGAGTCATTGACTGGTAGCTGTGGGAGGGCTGCAATTACCTCTTCAGATACGGACGAGTCCCTGTTGAGGAGGGTGTTGAAGTGCTCTGCCCAGCGGGCAAGGATGTTTTTCTTGTCTGTCAGGAGGGTGGTCTGGTCCAAGACTCGGACAGGGCTTGATTATGCACAGTCACAGTGTGTGTGGCTCTATCTACGTGCATGGAGGACTGATGTTATTCTCTTCACAGCACCATGTTGGGAAAGATCGAAACGTACCATCCACCGGAGTGGGCTGCTACACTTAGCTACATTCCGAAAAAGAAAGTACATGCGAGTGTTTCTTTCTTTCTCTCTTCTTCGTCTGCTACACTCAGCTACATTCCGAAAAAGAAAGTGCATGTGAGTGTTTCTTTCTTTCTTCTTCGTCTGCGACACTCAGCTACATTCCGAAAAAAAAAGTGCATGTAAGTGTTCCTTTCTTTCATTCATTCTTTCTTTCATTCATTCATTCTCTCTTCTCCGTCTGCTACACTCAGCTACAATTCGAAAAAGAAAGTGCATGTGAGTGTTACTTTCTTTCTTTCTTCTTTGTCTGCTACACTCAGCTACATTCCGAAAAAGAAAGTGCATGTAAGTGTTTCTTTCTTTCTTTCTTTCTTCTTTGTCTGCTACACTCAGCCACATTCCGAAAAAGAGAGTGCATGTTTCTTTCTTTCTTCTTCGTCTGCGCCACTCAGCTACATTCCGAAAAAGAAAGTGCATGTGAGTGTTTCTTTCTTTCTTTCATTCTTCGTCTTTGTCTGCTACACTCAGCTACATTCCGAAAAAGAAAGTGCATGTGACTGTTTCTTTCTTTCTTTCTTCCTTTCTTTCTTTCTTTCATTCTTCGTCTTTGTCTGCTACACTCAGCTACATTCCGAAAAAGAAAGTGCATATGAGTGTTCCTTCCTTCCTTTCTTTCTTTCTTTCTTCTTCTTGTTCTTCTATTTTGTCTTTGCGTGTGTCTGTGTGTGAATTACGTTCAGAATTAATTTTCGTTGTCAATTCAGATAAAAAAACAACAACAACTGTGTTTGTGTGTGTGTGTGTGTGTGTGTGTGTGTGTGTGTGTGTGTGTGTGTGTGTGTGTGTGTGTGTGTGTGTGTGTGTGACTGAATGTGTGTGTGTGTGTGTGTGTGTGTGTGTGTGTGTGTGTGTGTGTGTGTGTGTGTGTGTGTGTGTGTGTGTGTGTTCTTCAGTTCAATATCTATCCACATATTGTGATTTTAGACGATAAAAAAAAAAGATTGATGTACAAGTGAAGGGAGAACCCAGAACAAAGTTAACTGTAAACTTGATAAAATCAAATGTCAGTCTGGATAGCCAAGCAGAAATTTTGAACAGCGATACAAAATTATCAACAACGTCTTTAAACGCTTTTTTTTTCTTCCGAAAATGCAGATAAAAAGGGCTTTAGGCCCTTCACATTTAAAGAGTACATTCATATTAGAGCAGTCCTCCACAGAAGCATGTAACGTTTTTGCTATATTTTGTACTAAAAGCGGTTAATTAAAACCTGTAAACTAGTGGGATGAGCTTCCTTAATTTTGATATACTGTAGCGAGGGTAAAACTGAAAAAAAAGAGAAAAAAAAGAGCACACCATTATGACCTTCACATATGTGACGGATGCGTTTGCATCATTTGGTATTTCTTGTTTTAACATTCCGGGGTTTTGGTTGATTTTGGATTCAAGTGATGGACCCTGTGTTGTTTTGTATGTATAGTTGATTTTCATTGGATGAAGTTGTTAAAATTTTGTTAATTTCTTCATTGGGGGAGAAAAAAAACAGAACATTTTTTTTTTTTTTATGAATGTCAAGTTGAATGTTAAATAAATCACATTGCAGACTGGAAGTGCGCAGTTCCTTCTTTACAGAGCGAGTCGTTAATAAATGGAACGGTTTGCCAGACAGTGTTGTGACTGCCCCAACCATGTTATCTTTCAGGACTAGGTTAGACGCTCATTGGGCCAACTCTCCAAGCATTTATGATCCAGTATGCTATCATTAGGCCATGCTGGTATACTGTATCCAGTTGAACGACGAACAGGCCTTCACAGGCCTAAAACGTCTGATTCCAGTTCAAGGAAAAAAAAAATCTTTTCAACAAGGTCTAAAACTGATATGACGCAAGGTTATGTGACGAGTCTTCGAAGGCGTGTCATCGTCCGCCGATGACGTCAAAATACATTTTCCTCCCCTTGGTACCAGAGCTGAACCGGGCACCGCACGGTTGACAGACCAGTTGTGAATCACTTATTCCATTGGAGTCATTTTCCTGAAACATGTGACACTCCAGAAACGGTTTAGACGTGAAATGCACCTGGAACCCAATAAGACATTTTCCGGCCAAAATGGATCAGAAGACCTACATTTCGATCTGAGGCTTTTCTGTTTCAATCGGACAACTGGGCACATGGACAATCAAATGGGTTATGTGGAGTCAGTCATCTTATCATGTGTCTTCTGTTTTACAGTCGTCATGAACCTGTGGATTATTTTCCTCCCACTGAATCATCCTGCACTGAGAAATTTCAGTGCATATTTGATTATCAATTGTGCTGTAGCCGCCATGATCACTGGGACAATAGCTGCTACAGAAGCAATAATCGGCACGATTCCTCGGGAGAGGCGGAAAATCAGCAAATCGATGTGTTTATTGGAGCTGTTCATGATGTATCAGTGTGAATCTGTGTCTCTGTTTGGCATGATGGGCGTGATTTTGGAGCGCTACTGGATGCTGGCTTATCCTGTAGCGTACATCAACAGGAAAAACTTTGTCAATTTGTGCATAATGATCCTGACACCGTGGCTGATTGTGTTCGTGCTGTTTTCAGTTCCCATCTTCGCGAACCACGACAAGGAAGGACAGAAGAGTTATTTCACAAGTGCGTACGGATTTTGCTACTCCTGTTTCCACGATGATGACAACCCACACATGATCATTTACGAGTCGATAGCCCTGCTTGTACCGGTGTTGGTTTTTTCATTCTACACTTTGAAGATTTTATCTAAACTGCGAAAGATAACTTCGTCAGCTATTGGGTGTTCAGAACCACCTAAAGAGAAGATAAAGACAGTGTGTAATGAGCTGAAATGCATGGTGGTGGGTTTCAGCACGAACAGAGAGTCTTCGATTTCTGTTGAAGAACGTATCCAGTCACAGCATCGTGTTGGGAGCCGGTCTCTTTCGCCATGGATTACTGTTGAGAGACAAGACCGTCCACGAACTGTTCAGTCGAAATATAAAGAGGACACGTCAACTTCTTCTGGGAAAGACCAAGACACATCCGCCACAGTTTCAATATGCTTTCCTAAGATGAGGCCAAAAGAAGACATGGAATCAGAAAAGACAGAAAAGAAGGTAATACGGGAAAGACTGTCTGACACTGGTTACATTCAGGAACAATCACAAGGGAGACACATCACGGAAAATGGGAGACAGGGAGTGAGTAAAAAAACACCACCTGAAATAAATGTCAGGGTATTGAAAGGGATTCTTGCAGATGATACCGATGCGAAGCCTTCAGTCACTCGAACAGAACATCAAAACAAAATTGAAGCAAGAGAACATTTACCATGGGAAGCAAATGACACTCCTGTCTCAAAACTGGCGTCTTGGGCACAGATGAGCAGTTCACTAAAAAACAAAACAAACAGAGACAGAATTGTAGACTCCACCACTTTGCTTCATGTAAAGACAGGAGCGTCGGCGCATCATATTCCGATGGCCACTGTCGCCGATTGCACGTCAAAGGTGGTGCAGTTTAAAAGAAGGCACAGCAAATATTCCAGGATGCAGAAACGTCGGATGCTGTTCATCGCACTGTTGGTGATAATATCAATGAGCTGGTTGCCTTATATCTTCGTCAGAATACTGGAAGGAATCTGTGTGGAGCAGTCGATTTGCAATGACTATGAAGTGTTCCGCCTCACCAGTCCTTGCAGTACCATTAGAAAGATAGCTGTTTGGATCGAGTATCTCAGTGCCACCGCCAATGCCTTGGCGTTCGCTTTCCTCCACCCAAACTTCAGGAGCGCCGTGGCCAAAGACGTGCACAGATTTCGTAAGCTGATCAGGTGGAAGAAGGGCTCTGTGCACGTGTCAGCGAAACCATGCAAGTGAGCGAAGCACGTGACCTGCAATCCTGAAGCACCAATCCCAGAAATCTGTGTTGATGTGTCTGAAGGAAGAAGCTTTGCAAAGGTTCAGGTCCATTGAATACGTGGAAGTTACAGTGTGAAGTTCAGTGGGGACAGTTTCAAGGTGGAGGTGGACAGCTGACAGGTTGTTGTCCACTGAACACGTGGAGGTGGACAGTTGACAGGTTGTTGTCCAATGGATACGTCAAGAGTTGTTGTCCACTGAACACGTGGAGGTGGACAGTTGACAGGTCGTTGTCCACTGAACACGGTGAGGTGGACAGTTGACAGGTTGCTGTCCAACACGTACGTGGAGGTGGTCAGTTGACAGGTTGTTGTCCATTGAACTCGGTGAGGTGGACAGTTGACAGGATGTTGTCCATTGAATACGTGGAGGTGGTCAGTTGACAGGTTGTTGTCCATTGAACTTGGTGAGGTGGACAGTTGACAGGATGTTGTCCATTGAACACGTGGAGGTGGACAGTTGACAGGATGTTGTCCATTGAACACGGTGAGGTGGACAGTTGACAGGATGTTGTCCATTGAACTCGGTGAGGTGGACAGTTGACAGGATGTTGTCCATTGAACACGGTGAGGTAGACAGTTGACAGGATGTTGTCCATTGAACACGGTGAGGTGGACAGTTGACAGGATGTTGTCCATTGAACACGGCGAGGTGGACAGTTGACAGGATGTTGTCCATTGAACACGTGGAGGTGGACTGTTGACAGGATGTTGTCCATTGAACACGGTGAGGTGGACAGTTGACAGGATGTTGTCCATTGAACACGGTGAGGTGGACAGTTGACAGGATGTTGTCCATTGAACACGTGGAGGTGGACAGTTGACAGGATGTTGTCCATTGAACACGGTGAGGTGGACAGTTGACAGGATGTTGTCCATTGAACACGGTGAGGTGGACAGTTGACAGGATGTTGTCCATTGAACGCGTGGAGGTGGACTGTTGACAGGATGTTGTCCATTGAACGCGTGGAGGTGGACTGTTGACAGGATGTTGTCCATTGAACACGGTGAGGTGGAAAGTTGACAGGATGTTGTCCATTGAACACGGTGAGGTGGAAAGTTGACAGGATGTTGTCCATTGAACACGGTGAGGTGGACAGTTGACAGGATGTTGTCCATTGAACACGGTGAGGTGGACAGTTGACAGGATGTTGTCCATTGAACGCGTGGAGGTGGACTGTTGACAGGATGTTGTCCATTGAACGCGTGGAGGTGGACTGTTGACAGGATGTTGTCCATTGAACACGTGGAAAGGGTGAAGGGGGGGGGGGGGGGGGGCGGGGCAGTTGGCAAGGGGTTGGGAAAGAGGAGTGAGAAAAATGCTTCTTTTTTTTTTAAGGTGTGGAAAAAGGAAGCAGGGTGGCACTTAATGGACAGAACGTTCACCTCATCAAGCAAGGGATCTGAGATTCCACTTATGCATGAACCGGTGTTGGGTTTTTGCAAAGGTCAGGAATCTGCTTCTTTTTTTCTTTTTTTTTTCTTTTTTTGTTTGTTTTTGTTTTGTTTTTTTGTTTTTTGTTGTTGTTTTTGTTTTTTTGTTAAAATTTTATCATTGATCTTTATATAAAATGATTTTTTTTAAACCTGTTTTTAGAGTGACTGTTTATCTATCGTTTTATCAGTTTACCACAGTTCAAGAGTGTGTGTGGGTGTGGGTGTGTGAACGCTGCAATGGTAGCCTGTTTTTAAAAAAAACTGTGACGATTCTTTCCATGCAATACAGTATTTCATTATAGTACTGTTTGCTTTGTGATCGGTCACACACATTCAATGTACTGCTCATTTGTTTGTGGATTTAAAAAAGAAATGTATATATTATCATGTTTGTTTATCCATTCGTGTATCCATTCATTGACTATTGATTATACTCTTTTTATCCATCTGTACAGCTGTGTAATACTTATTCATTCATTCATTTGTCATTTATTCCACAATCTTTTTTCCTTCTTCATTTCTAACCGGAGTAGCAATGAGTTGTCTTTGTGTGGATGGGGGTGGAATGTAGTCTGGGAGTGCTTACCGTGATCATAATATGAAAATGACTTATAATTATAATCTTAATGCTTTTGCGTGTGTGAGGGATTTTAATGCTTTTGCGTGTGTGAGGGAAGTTGGGTTGCTGCTGCTGTTCTGTGTGTGTGTGTGTGTGTGTGTGTGTGTTTATGATATTGCTATATGTAGTCTATGAATATGTTTTATGTTCTTGTGTGTGTGTGTGTGTGCGCGCGCGCGCGCGCGCCCGTGTGTGTGTTAAATCGTTGTTGTTGCTGTTATTGTTGTTATTGTTATCATTCTCATTATTATTTCTTTTGTAAGTGTTGTCTCGAGTTATTATTATTATTATTATTATTATTATTATTATCATTAATATATTCATTTCTTTCTTTGGAAGTAATGTCATGCGTGTAGTAACGTTTACTGTAAGTAAAGCGCTTTGAGCTTCCTCATTGGGAGGAGAGCACTCAACGAGTATTATCTGAAAAAAAAAAGAAAAAAGAAAGGATGGGAACTGTACAAAGAGGAAGTGTGTGAAGGGGAGGGAGGGGGGCATGGGAGTACGGAAAGAAAGCTCTGAGAGATGGTAGGAGCGGAGGTATGGATGAAGTTTGGAGTTAGAGAAAAGAGGAGGAGAATAACGTACGTGTGTTGTGTGTGTGTGTGTGTGTGTGTGTGTGTGTGTGTGTGTGTGTGTGTGTTCGCGAGCGTGCGTGTGAAGCGCGATTACATTTTAATGTGACACTTTCTTAACTTACTCGTGACCTACGTAGCTGTAGCGCATTAATTGCATTTCAATGTCTGCACATAACGAACAGTGAATTTCTATCGTTGCCGCTCCCTGCCAGTGTGTGCGTTGACAATAATAATGATAATAATAATAACAATAATAATAATGGTATTTATATAGCGCTGAATCTTGTGCAGAGACAAATCAAAACGATTTCGCACCTGTCATTCACACGCATGCATAACTCTAAAACTGTCGAAACTAAAGACAGAGAAAGAGGCAGGCAGGCAAGGGAGGCTATTTTTGGAAAAGAGGTGGGTTTTAAGGCCAGACAATAAACCAGATCTAGTGAGTCTTTTGTTTTTAGCAAACGGCACTGGGATCTCCTTGTTACGTACGTGGCCATCATACCAACAAAGTTTCCTCCTTCTCTCGACTGATGTCAGCAGATCTTCATAGTTAACAGTCCAAGTGTATCAAGCTATAGTGCACCTATTTGGTGACAGTAAGAACCAGTCAGATACGAATTCATATCCATTATCTGTGTCACCGAACAGTTGTTTCTATTCTTTTTTTTCTTTTTTTCTTTTTTTTTTCATCTCCTCATCTAAATCGCAGTAGGGCCTAATATATCGTAATCTCTTCGTAGCAACTGTTCTTTATCCATTTCTAGTAAGAGGTCCTATAGTCTGTTACAGCTATCCATAGTCTGTTACAGCTATCGGGGCAATGAATTCATATCCACTGTGTCTGGGGCTTGGCAATAGGAGGGCGGGGCCTAATCCTCCCCCTTCCGCCGTTTTAAATTAACCTTCGCCGACCATTCACACCTGGAGGAAAATTGGAGTAAAGTTCCCCAAGAACAATAACGGGGCCTCGATTCCTGATTACATCCACGAACGCACACACGCTTCTACAGATACATTCATACGCGCTCACACACACGCGCGCACGCTCAAACATGCGCACGCACACGCACACACACACACACACACACATCCGCATGCACGCTCACACACAGAAGCAGACATACGCACGCGCGTGCGCGCGCACACACACACACACACACACACGCATATACACACACACGCACGCGTACACACATACACACACACTCACACTTTTGATGTCACTTGCAGTGGAAAGACGTAAAATCAAAGACAAACACCACATTAGTAACATATAAACAGGGTCAGACAATTCTCTGACACGCCTTGTTTATACAACGTCAGCATATACATAAACAGGGTATAGACACGCATTGTTTATGCACATCATCATAAACATAAAAATAACCAGAACTTTTAAGTAGCGCGCGTATGTGGTTAAGTAAGAGGTGGACAGACAGAGACAAATAAACGCATGCTTCAAGATGGTTTATTGATGCACGGTGTATGTCTGGGTCCCTCACGATAGGGCTATACGAACATATAACATTATTTAAACATCACAGCCGATGTAAACATTATAATAAAATGAAAAAGACCCAGAAAAAAAACAAAACCATCGCTAAACTGCACTCAGTGTCAGAACGTAGAACAATCAACATTCTCTCGAAGTAGCGGTTTCTTGGAATTTGAAAGCTTTGTGTTAGAAGAGACAGTAGTAAGTTTTACGACAATAATATCGGCGAATGACATCAACCGAGAAACATCACAAAGTCTTCCCTGTTACTTGTTTATCAGTTACATGGTTTGTGTGTGTGTGTGTGTGTGTGTGTGTGTGTGTGTGTGTGTGTGTGTGTGTGTGTTTAATAGTTGTTTGTGTTTTTTTTTTCAACGTGATTGTAAGCGCTACGTGGCAATAGCGCAAAGTGTCGTTATCACTACGTTCAATAGCACTGCGTGTCGATAGCACTACTGTTTTAAGTTTTATTGTAATAGCGCTGTGTGTCAATAGCGCTATATAACGTTTCAAAAGCGCTGAGCATCCCCCTGCCCCATCCTTAAAAAAAAAAAAAAAATCCAGACACTACTCCAGCGAGCAATATTATGTAAGTTACCATAACAATTAGCCATACATTTAGAAAGATCGGTACAACTGCATGACTAAAGAAATCAGAATCTTGTCGCAGAAAGGTGTGATATAAAAGTTAGTTCATGAATCAAGGGAAACAGTTTCACATAATTATATTTTTGGTGGTTAAGTCAAATCCTTCATTTCGCGTGATATCAACTCTGTAAAAATTCAGACGCTGCAGTTTGATACGGGCATAAAGCGTTTCAAAATGGAGAGACTCACATCTGCGACGCAAATGATAAAAAAAAGACGGTTTGGGGAAGTGCAAGTAATGTGAGCATGTTGGAAACATGGGCACCCCATTGTTCCAGCCACCCTGTTAACAGCATTAGTCGTACTTCGATGCCAAGAGCAGGAATTCACGCCATGTGTTTGTTCCATGTCAGAAATTTCCATTTGATTTTTCAACAATAAGTAAGTATATACTTCAATCCCATTTTTCACGATTTTCACCTTCTCTATGTAAAAATTTAGTTCTCAGAATAGTTGAAACCTTCGCTGCATTACTGAAACTGATGAACAGTTGTCACCCACAACAGTCTAAGAAGCCAGTTGTGTGATGTCGAACGCACGTGTCGTTTTCGAAGTATGACGCAATATAATATACGATAGGTGATGCTAATGCACAGAAGTGCTTTAAAAAATGTGGCCTGTCTGCGCGTGGGCATGTCAAACATCCCTTCTGCGTAAATACATCATGGAATTATCCAACAACTTCGACTTCCCATGGTCAATACCCGTTTACGTTCTTAATAACACACCCACTCTCACACTCTCTGAATTACCTATAATAAAACATTAATTACCATCAATCAACGGCGAATTCACTAAATCTTATGCCTGATATCTTTTTTTTTCCCCGTCAAATTCAGATACGACCCGACGTTCGCTTTTGCGCAAACATAATCAAATCAAACAATCAAAATAATAAATCAAGGGCAAACTGACTTTGTGTCTTCAACAGAAAAGAATTAATGGTATTTCCACTAACACACGCACCCACCCCCCTGCCCACCACACACACAGGCAAGCACGCAGGCGCAAAAGACGCTCGGAATAAACACACACACACACACACACACACACACACACACACACACACAAACACACAGTCGTAAAGTTTATAAATGCCTGCAGATAGAAAAAACTACAACTGAAAACAAAGAAAATAAACACCCACTCACACAAAAACAATAGCAATATATCTTATGCTCACGAACAGCTAAAACAAGATATTCTTTTTCATGTCAGTGCTTTTTTGCAATGTTGTGTCAACAGCATTGTTAACTGTAAAGACGGGCGCAATAGCCGAGTGGTTAAAGCGTTGGACTGTCAATCTGAGGGTCCCGGGTTCGAATCACGGTGACGGCGCCTGGTGGGTAAAGGGTGGAGATTTTTACGATCTCCCAGGTCAACATATGTGCAGACCTGCTAGTGCCTGAACCCCCTTCGTGTGTATATGCAAGCAGAAGATCAAATACGCACGTTAAAGATCCTGTAATCCATGTCAGCGTTCGGTGGGTTATGGAAACAAGAACATACCCAGCATGCACACCCCCGAAAACGGAGTATGGCTGCCTACATGGCGGGGTAAAAACGGTCATACACGTAAAAGCCCACTCGTGTGCATACGAGTGAACGCAGAAGAAGAAGAAGTTAACTGTAAAAACAAACAAACAAACAAAAACAACAACAACAACAACAAAAAAAAAAACGGCAGTTGAATTAGTCTCTACAACCTGGTCGAGGCGTTTTAGTACTGTGTTAGCCACGGATTTCAGGCAACAGAGCAAAACTGATGTGCCTGGTCTGAAACAGTTTGACATCGTACAGTATATGACACTAAAAAGATATTGCCTGATATCTATTTATTCATTTATTTGTTTGTTTGTTTATTTATTTATTTATTTTTGGCAGACAGGCATATCCGTCATTCTTTGAAGGCTATGTAGATGTGCTGTGGGTGGTGTGATAGATACAGGTCGGGTGTGGCTGGACAGGCCAATCCTGGAGTGACAACAGCCTTTCCCCACACGGCGCACACAGGCGAAGTCTCAGTGACGCTGCGCCGCGCTGGTCTGTCTGTCTGTTTGACGTGGTTGTGTGTCTGTTCATCGTTTACTGACGATTCAAATGACTGTTGCCGGGACGAGTCTGCTATCTGAATTTTCCACACACTCACGCATAACCAATAGTTGACTACATCTAGTTAGCTGATACCACGAGAACATTGAATGATTTGGGAAAAAACAACAACAAAAAAACCACCCCCTACCTCCCCCAACCCCCTCTCACTACCACCCTGTGACGACTACACGGAATAGTTGTCACAGGTCCCACAAGCCGCCTCCGTCAGCACCGTCATCTCCAGGTCAGAGCTGACCTTGCCGGCGCTGTTGTAGCCCACGTGCGACGACCGGGTCGCGCACAGGGAGTTCTGGCGCTGCAGAAACATGGAGCGCGCGTGCTCCCTCCCTTTGAGGCACGTGCAGATGGCGTGCAGAAAGGTCTGGCGGAAGTGACGCGACATGAAGCCGTAGATGAAAGGGTTGACGCAGGAGTTGGCGTAGGCCATGAGGTAGAAGGCCTGCCGCATGGGCTTCAGGTACCCGTAGTTGAGCGGGTCCAGCAGCTGGAAGGCCGTCAGCACGTTGGAGACCAGGATGGGGGCCCAGCACAGCACGAAGATGGCGATCACCGCCACCAGCATCTTGATCACCTGTTGTGTTCACACACATAATATACATAACATACACGCGCACGCACGCACGCGCGCGCGCGCGTAAACGAACGCGCTCGCGCGTGCGGGCGCACACATGTGCACACAGACACACATGCGCACACACATTCCTTCACTCTTACACCCACACACACACCCGCGTGTGGACGCACACATGCACACACACACACACACACACACACACACACACACACACACACACACACACACACACACACACACACACACACACGAGTCAAGCACAGATAGAGAGAAAGAGAGAGAGAGGAGACTGTAGTGTGTGTGTGTGTGTGTGTGTGTGTGTGTGTGTGTGTGTGTGTGTGTGTGTGTGTGATAGAGAGAGAGAGAGTCTATGCGTGTGCAAGTGTTTGTGTACAAATATATATATCAATCTTGCAAAAGAAATTAAAAAGAAAAGAAGAGAGATTAAATGGACAAACTTTAACTGCTCTATTCGTCCGTAGCATCAAAGCACACACGCGTACATACTCCATTTCAAACCTGTTTTCTCCCTCCCCCATCTCTCTGTGTCTGTATATCTTTCCCTCCACCTCATCCCCCCTCTCCCTCCCCTTCATAGGGGTCAGTGACATATACATGAATCAAATTGATCATCCTTATCCGTATCTATGCTTCTCTCTCTCTCTCTCTCTCTCTCTCTCTCTCTCTCTCTCTCTCCTGCCACCACTCTCTCT
>NC_134895.1:39113857-39123857 GCF_041734735.1 Babylonia areolata | reverse complement strand
TCCTGTCCCTCCTCTCTCTCTCTCTCTCTCTCTCTCTCTTTCTCTCTCTCTTTCTGTCTCTCTCCCCCTCTCTCTCTCTGTCTCTCAAACATACCTGTTTTCTAGTCATGTCGTCCTCAGGAGACAGCTTCCCCTTCCGCACCACACGGAGGACAGGCGACCGCTCGCTGGAGGCTCGGTGCGGGCTGCTGCCGAGGTGGGAGGACGACAGTGCCGTCTGCGGGCTGGCCCGGAAGGTGAAACGCGCTTGTCCCCCTTTGGCGGAAGCGGAAGCAGAAGCTCGACCCGGACCTGGGACCAGGCCACGGGCCGACGTCTGGTAGGACTCTGCGAAGGACCCCCGCTGCTCCTGTGCTCCGAGACTTTGTCTGGTGGGTGGGGAGAGGGGGTGGGGTGGGAGGAGGTGTGTGTGTGGGGTGTAGGGGGGGGGGGGTCAGGTTGGAAATACATTTGATTGGATTGGATTGGATATGGATACTTGTATAGCGCCTATCCTCGGTTTGGAGACGAATAATAAGCGCCCAAAATGGCAGCCGTCAGTCGGCTCTAACCCACCTGGGCAGCCTGTTTGTGCAAATTGACCCCGAGTTTGTAAAGCGCTTAGAGCTTGGGCCGGGTTGCAAAAGGCGATCTTCTGCAGCGTTAAGTTTTGCTTGTTAGAGCCCGTAACAGAATCGTAAAAACTGCCACCAACATTACCGGGGCTGATCTACCTTCTCTAGAAGACATATACTATAAGCGGCTACTCCAAAAAAAGCAAAATCAATCAGCAAGGACGAATTACATCCAGCTTTTGTGATTTTCGAGATGCTCCCCTCTGGTCGACGGTACAGAAGTATAAGGACGAAAACCAATCGCTTCGCCAATAGCTTTTTCCCCAAAGCAGTCAATGCCCTGTCTCTCGAACAAATCCAGTGTGATAAATAGAATTGTGCAACCAACAACCATCTACCTGAAGATCTAGTCATCAGCCCCATCCACATGTAATATGCAGCTTCTGTTCAAACGTGTGTGTGTGTGTGTGTGTGTGTGTGTGTGTGTGTGTGTGTGTGTGTGTGTGTGTGTGTGTGTGTGTGTGTGTGTGTGTGTGTGCAGTGCGTACATGTGTGAGTATGCACAAGTTTTTTATATTGATATGCACTTGTATGTATCCTAATTTCTACTGTATCTGTGTTTGTGTATGATTTTCGATTTATGTTCGTATCTTGTTATGTACTATCCCCCCCCCCTCCCACCTCCCAATATTCCCTGTGACCCCGGTACACTTGGTAATAAAGACATATTCTATTCTATTCTATTCTGTTCTATTCTAGAGTTAAGAACGTTTCTAAGTGTATGGAACTTACCGTGGAGTTGGCAACATTCTTTAAACGATATGAAAACTCAGCGCTGCTAAGTTCTCTCATTGCAACCCACCCCAAGCTGTAAGCGCTTTACAAACTCTTGGTCGTTTTGCGCAAACAGGCTGCCTACCTGGGTTACAGCCGACTGCCAGCTGCCACCCCAAGCTGTAAGCGCTTTACAAACTCGGGGTCGTTTTGCGCAAACAGGCTGCCTACCTGAGTTAGAGCCGACTGACAGCTGCCATTTTGGGCGCTTATTATTCATTTCCCGTGTCATTCAGTCGGATTTCAGGCGCGCACAAATACACACATACAGACTCAAGACAGACATGTAACAATATACGTGTCTGACCTTTTTGTTTCATTTATGGCGCCGTGTACGCTGCCATACTCCGTTTTCGGGGGGGTGAGGTGGGGAGGGTGTATGATTCGTATGTTCTTGTTTCCATAACCCACAAAACCCTGATATGGATTACATGATTTTTAGCGTGCGTATTTGATCTTCTGCGTGCGTATACACACGAAGGGGTTTCAGGCATTAGCAGGCGCCGTTACCGAGATTCGAACCCGTGACCCTCAGATTAAAAGTCCAACGCTTTAACCACTCTGCTATTGCACCTGTGGATGGACGACATATATGACTGAAGTAAAATGATATGCAAGACTATGACTCCGACCAGTTGGAGTGTGTGGGGGTGGGGGGTAGGGTGGGGAAGGGGTGGTTCGAACTGCAGAAAGATTGTCGAATTCTACCCCTTTTACCACCTTGAATGCTATACTTTCAACAACAACAAGAAATCATTTCATGAGTCCGTTGTACGTAGGTTACAACTGTGATTGCTTTTTTGACTCACTTGCAAAGTGAGTCTATGTTTTAACCCGGTGTTCGGTTGTGTGTGTGTGTGTGTGTGTGTGTGTGTCCGTGGTAGACTTTAATATTGCCATTTTCTCTGCAAATACTTTGTCAGTTGACACCAATTTTGGCATAAAAATAATAAAAATTCAGTTCTTTCCTGTCGTTTTGTTTAAAACAATATTGCACCTCTGGGATGGGCACACAAAAAAAAGCCAAATTATATGCAAAGTGAATTTACTGTTATATTTTTTTTTTAATTCTCTAAACTTGGCATTTTGATCTGATATTCTGACACAAGAACAAGAGCAGTCATTTTTATCATTTTTTGTTCAAACAGGAACTTCTTTTGCTAAGCATGGAAGTTTTATTTATCTTGCATGTCTTTGGTGCATATAGTAAAAAAAGGAAATTAATCTGTAATTAATGCTAGGGGACTTAATTTGCTTTAAACTGATCTTTCTCATCTTAAACATTACATTTTGAAATTATACTCAATACATGAAAAGCTTGTGTGTTTCACTCTCAGTGTACAGGGTTTTCACTATGTTCATTCGCCCAAGTGGTCTTTTTCGGAAAATACTAAAATCAATACGACGAGTGGACTTTATAGATCTATTGGCTGAGCCCTGAAGGTCATGGGCAAAAATCAGTTGCGTACATTTATTTATACATATTCAAAGCGCGTGCTCATATTCTTCCCGAACGTGAACGACGCCATTTTGTTTCAAGTTGTTGACCTGCCCGTTTAATCCTATAATCAATCGACAATACACGATAACATATGATGGAAAGTTGGAGAAGGAGACCGTTAAATGTTTATCCAGAGAAAGATTTGTGAACGCCTCATCACTTACTCGATTATGCTCCAAGCTGCCATAAAAATAACCACAGAAACAGTCGGAATTCAGTTAAAAATAATAAACCATGAGAGTTAATACCCTTGAATTGATGAAACGTAAATATGTCCAGTCTTGACTTTGCTCAAAATGAAGTCCTTTTCACTTCATACGACGTTTAGAAGTACTTGTACTTGGCTCTACATGTTATTAGTTTAACAAAATACTCAATTTTCATGTCAACTTTAAAACTATAAAACTAGAATGAACATAAAAGAGAAATTGAATCGACCGTGTCAACCGGGTGTAACAAAACTTGTACATCTATCTAGATCCAGAGAAAACGGCTTAATGTTGCAGTGTGATTGCGGCGATAGCCACGTCTCCTTTACCGCGGACTTAAAAAGAATTTTTAATTGCCCTTAAAGATTTTTTGAATGCCCAAGATACACCAGAATAATATGATTCAAACAGCGTTCTCACTGCGAGTACCGCAATCGATTTATTACCCTTTTTAAAAAAGCATGTTTAAATGTAATATTTTCGAACGTGAATTAAGGCGCCACGATAGTGTAATGGTTAAGACAGTTTCTTCTCACCCGAACACGCGGGGTTCGAATCTGCCGTTAGGGCTTTTTTTCTTTTTCTTTTCTTTTTTTCTTTTTTTTTTTTTTTTAACCCGAAGATCTATAATAACAAATACAGAACACATTTTAACGGTTAGATTTTTTAAAAAAGTGTATCACAAGTGAGTCTTGAAGGTCTTGCCTCTCTTGTTCTTAATTGTTCACAAAGAGAGAGAGAGAGAGAGAGAGAGAGAGAGAGCGTGTGACGCGCATGTGTGCATATGTGTGTGTGTGTGTGTGTCTGGTCTGTACAGGGGGCGGGGGGATCTGTTTGTTCGATTCTAATACGCCATTCCCCACCACCCACACTCCACACCAGCTCACACCACACAACCTCACCCCACCACACCACCAACATCCCACCCCACCCAACACCACCACCCACACCCAACATCACCCCACCATACACCCCACACCACACCACCACCCACACCACCACACCACCACCCACACACCACCCCACCCCACACCACCACCCCACACACCACACCACACTACCACCCACACACCACTCCACACCACACCACCACCCACACCACCACACACACACCACACCACACCACTACCCCACCCCACATCACACCACACCACCACCCACACAGCACACCACCACCCCACCCAACTCCCCACACCATCACCCCCACACCACACCACACCACACCACACCACCACTACCCACACCCCACCACCCACACCCCACACCCCCCCATACCCCACCCCACCCCACCACCCACACCCCACCACACCACCACTACCCACACCTCACCACCCACACCACACGCCCCCATCCCCCCCACACCTCACACCCCACCACCACCCACACTCAGTCTTACCCTCTGGTGGCCATGGCTGAGCGCAGACTGCCCATGATCCACAGCTCCCTGCAGATGCTGACGTAGGCGAAGGTGATGGTGGCCAGCGGCAGGAGCAGCATGACCCACAGCATGTACACCTCGTACAGCTGGGCCTGGGTTCGATTCTCCCAGTCCTTGGTGCACCAGTAGGCCCGCCGGAAGTGGCCCACCTCGCGGTGCACCTGACATGGCATGGCATAGCGACCACAACCACTTCATTTCCGTTCCCTTCGTACCATTCATTCAGTAGGATTCATTTCATTCAGTTCAGTTCGGTTTGTGGCACAATGGTTAAGACGCTCAGCTGCCAATACATAAGAGTCCGTGAGGGTGTGTGGAGTCGAATCCCGCTCTCGCCCTTTCTCCCAAGTTGGACTGGAAAATCAAACTGAGCGTCTAGCCTTTCGGCACGCACTTGGCGCACTGAAAAAGAACCCATGGCAACGAGAGTGTCGTTCTCTGGCAAAATTATGTGAAAAGAAATCCATTCTGACAGGTACACAGATATATAAGCAGGCACTCAAGGCCTGACAAGCGCGTTGGGTTATGCTGCTGTCAAGCATCTGCCTGGCAGATGTGGTGTAGCGTATATGGATTTGTCCGAACGCAGTGACGCCTCCTTTAGAAACTGAAACTGAATTGTGCAAATCTTTCAATACAATTTATTCAGTTCAATTCAGTTCGGCTTGGCTCAGTTTGTACCATTTATTCAATACAGTTTATTTTATTCAGTTCGGTTCAGTTTGTACCATTCATTCAATACAATTCACTTCAGTGCGGTTCAGTTCAGTTGAGCTCGCATCATTCATTCAGTACAATTCACTTGAATTCAGTTCGGTTCAGTTCAGTAGTTCAGTTTGTGCTATTCATTCAGTACAATTGACTTCAGTTCGGTTCAGTTCAGTTTAGTTTGTGCTATTCATTCAGTGAAATTCACTTCAGTTCGGTTCAGTTCAGTTTACTTTGTGCTATTTATTCAGTACAATTGACTTCAGTTCGGTTCAGTTCAGTTTAGTTTGTGCTATTCATTCAGTACAATTCACTTCAGTTCGGTTCAGTTCAGTTTAGTTTGTGCTATTCATTCAGTACAACTCACTTCAGTTCAGTTCAGTTCAGTTTAGTTTGCGCTATTCATTCAGTACAATTCACTTCAATTTAGTTCGGTTCAGTTCAGTTTAGTTTGTGCTATTCATTCAGTACAATTCACTTCAGTTCGGTTCAGTTCAGTTTAGTTTGTGCTATTCATTCAGTACAATTCACTTCAGTTCGGTTCAGTTCAGTTTAGTTTGTGCTATTCATTCAGTACAATTCACTTCAGTTCGGTTCAGTTGAGTTTAGTTTGTGCTATTCATTCAGTACAATTCACTTCAGTTCGGTTCAGTTGAGTTTAGTTTGTGCTATTCATTCAGTACAATTCGCTTCAGTTCGGTTCAGTTCAGTTTAGTTTGTGCTATTCATTCGGTACAATTCACTTCAATTCAGTTCGGTTCAGTTCAGTTTAGTTTGTGCTATTCATTCAGTACAACTCACTTCAGTTCGGTTCAGTTCAGTTTAGTTTGTGCTATTCATTCAGTACAATTCACTTCAATTTAGTTCGGTTCAGTTCAGTTTAGTTTGTGCTATTTATTCAGTACAATTCACTTCAGTTCGGTTGAGTTCAGTTCAGTTTGTGCTATTCATTCAGTACAACTCACTTCAGTTCGGTTCAGTTCAGTTTAGTTCGTGTCATTCATTCAGTACAATTCACTTGAATTCAGTTCGGTTCAGTTCAGTTTGCGCTATTCATTCGTACAATTCGCTTCAGTTCAGTTCAGTTTAGTTTGTGCTATTCATTCAGTACAATTCACTTCAGTTCGGTTCAGTTCAGTTTAGTTCGTGTCATTCATTCAGTACAATTTCTTTCATTCAGTTCAGTTCGGTTCAGTATGTGCCATTCATTCAACATGATTCATTTAATTCAGTTCAGTTCGGTTTGTACCATTCATTCAATACAACTCTCTTCCGTTCAGTTCGGTTCAGTTTGTGCCATTCATTCAATATAGCTTATTTCATTCAGTTCAGTTCGGTTCAGTTTGTACCATTCATTCAATATAATTCATTTCATTCAGTTCAATTCGGTTCAGTTTGTGCCATTCATTCAATATAATTCATTTCATTCAGTTCAATTCGGTTCAGTTTGTGCCATTCATTCAATATAGCTTATTTCATTCAGTTCAGTTCGGTTCAGTTTGCACCATTCATTCAATATAATTCATTTCATTCAGTTCAGTTCGGTTCAGTTTGTGCTATTCATTCAGTAAAATTAATTTGATTCAGTTCGGTTCAGTTTGTGCCATTCATTCAATATAATTTGTTCAATTCAGTTCGGTTCAGTTTGTGCTATTCATTCAGTAGAATTCATTTGATTCAGTTCGGTTCAGTTTGTACCATTCAGTCAATATAATTTATTTCATTCAGTTCAGTTCGGTTCACTTTGTGCTATTCATTCAGTAGAATTCATTTGATTCAGTTCGGTTCAGTTTGTGCTATTCATTCAATATGATTTATTTGATTCAGTTCGGTTCAGTTTGTGCTATTCATTCTGTAGAATTCATCTATTTATGCAGTGCAATTTCGTTTGGTTCATTTCGGTTCAGTTCCGTACCGTTTGTACCATTCATTCAATACTATTGATCTTATTCAGTTCAATTCCGTTCAGTTCTGTCCATTCATTCAATCAAGTTTTTATCCTCAATCGTGTATTTTGTAGCCGATAACGTGGTACCAGACAGAAGGAACGACAGAGAAAGAAGGTAATGAAGGACTCGGTTGACAAGTATGGGGTAAGCGGGGAAGGAGGGAAGGGGATAAGAGAGAGAGAGAGGAGAGAGGAGGGGAAGGAAGTGGTTGAAGAAGGAACTCAGACTCAGATGATTTAGCACGGGCATATGCCAGTGGGAAAGAAAGAGAGAGGAAGGGGGGGAGGGGGGGAGTAAGAGGGAGAAAAGTGATCCATTTTTAACAATCAAGGATGAAGCTGTAATACCAACGTCTAGTCTTCAGTCGTGCCCATATCTCATTGAAACAAAATCGATTCCTTCTGTAGAATCAGTCGAAATCGATCGGCAAAAATTATGACACCACCGAGAGAGTTTCGATTAAAAAATAGCAACAAAGAGAGAGACAGACTGACAGAGACAGACGGAGACAGAGACAGAGAAACAGACTAATAGAGTCACAGAGAGAGAGGCATATAGACGGAGAGACAGACAGACAGACACACACACACACACACACACACACACACACACACACACACACACACACACACACACACACACACACACAGAGTTACCGTTTGAAATATGATGGGGAGAGCCAGGACAAGGGAAGTAAGCCAAAGAAGCAGGATTGCGCGCCTTGCCCTGCCAATGGTGCAGACGTACTTAGCTCTCATCGGGTGCAGAATCGCGTAATACCTGTGCGGTGACAATGGAAACAGCATATCATTTCGGTACACGTGTACTTGGTTCTCATGGGGAGCAGGAGAACTTAACTTCTGTATGTAGTAGGTCTTTTCAACAGTGCACACACACACACACACGCACGCACGCACGCACGCACATTAGCACCCTGGCACACACACGCACCCCCAACACGCCCCCTCCACCTCCTAACACCCACACACATCTCTCGGTATATATGTACTTTTTTTTTTACTTGGGGATCATGATATACTTCATTAATACAACAGTCAGAGTCTTTTCATAAGAACCGACACACTGACATGAATCACTAGATCAGTCTTTAACTTGCTTATTTAATCTTATGTATGCTTTAGAAAGAAAAAAAAAAGTTCGGATATTGTAACATCACAGTCCTCTGAAAATGATACTGTTTGCGTTTTTATCTCTTTTTAGGCCAAAGAACAACATACTCTCTGATAGTAATAAACAAAACCATCCGCCTTCCCTCACCCTTCCCTTTCAGAACCCTTTCTTTCCCTCATACATTCACACTGACAGTTCTACTCACCCTGCTTTTTGTCCTTTCCTGTGACTTCTCATCACTTTCCTTTCCTGAACTTCTCTCTCTCTCTCTCTCCCTCTCTGTCTGTACCTTTCTGTCTGTCACTCACTCATTTCATTTGCCTGAAGAAGAGCCTGTGGCTCGATACGTCGCCTCTTTTATCCCATGTAAGTCGACTTTTACCAAGATTTTTTTTTTAGTCTACCTCCCATCCGCCTACACGGCGGGGGTAAAAAACAGTCCAGCATCCTAAAGCCCACTCGTGCATACGGAGTGAACGTGGGAGTGGCAGCCTACGAACGAAAATAAATAAGCATATTAAAATTCTAAGAATATCATAATGTAAAACCGAGTCATTTCTAATAGGCTTGTGATGTTACAATCTTTGTGTGAAATATGTTTTGAAATAAGCCTCTGCTTTTTAACATCTATTCGATTTCATGGATGATCGGATTTTATCCTTAAAAAACCCCAAACAAACAAACAAAAAAAACAAACCCTGAACAGATTACATTCTGATTCTGATCATGACTTCCGCCTGCATTAACTTAGGGAGACAGAGAGAGACAGAGAGAGGAAAAGACGAAAAAAGAAAAAAAAAAAAAAAGAAAAAAAATAGAGAGAGAGAGAGAGTGGGGGGGGGGGGGGGGGGGGTAGGGGGGGGGAGTGGGGGGGTTGTTGGATATTGGTAATAAGGAAAAGCCCGATCGTGTTTCTGATAAACCAAGGCCACACAAATCTTCAGCTCAACTCCTTTTTCTTTGTTCTTTCTTTTTATTTGTTTGTTAAGGACTTTATTAAAAAAAAAATCTTTTTTTGACCAGTGCTGACACGATGTTAATCAGAGTCCACGCTGAGGCCATGTGAGTGATATTCTAGTCTTGTAACATCTCTGTCAAGCAACGTTTGTACAACGTAATTTTATATATATATATATATATATATATATATATATATATATACAGAGAGAGAGAGAGAGAGAGAGTTGGTATATGTATAAGAATAATAATAATAATGGATACTTATATAGCACACTATCCAGAAATCTGCTCTCGGTGCTTTACAAAAACGCTTTTATTAGCATAAAACATTACATCGATGTTACATACACACACCAAAATGTGACCACACACACACACACACACACACACACACACACACACACACACACACACACACACACACACACTGCATACATACATTTTAACATACATGTGTATCTAACAGCTACCCTAACACATACGCACACATAGGCAGGCGCAAACTTACAAAAACACACGCACACACAATACACATCCACATACATACATGTAGTTATGTACACATACATATGTATACACACATAGTCAAGCACAGCTAACGCAAAGGAAGTGGACCTGCTACAATTGAACTTATTGCTGAGGGAAAAGATGAGTTCTGAGACGAGATTTAAAAGATGCGAAGGAATCAGAATGACGGAGGTTATCAGGGAGCTTGT